>NW_023661796.1:0-17023 GCF_015228065.2 Penaeus monodon | reverse complement strand
TTTTGAAATAAAAAGGGTTTTAAAAAAGGGAGTGAAGTGGCCCCAGAGGAGGAACTTGTCTCTCCAGCCGCTGGTTTGTTATCAGGCGACAGAAAATAATCGTTTTCCCACGCCCGTCTGAAAACGGGTAAAAGTAAAGGGCGATGGCCCGTTTGCCTTTCAATTCCAAGAGATGAATTCTCAGTGCGGAGATTTGGATAAAATTTGTCAATTTAGACAGAAATGTTATATGAAACTCTTTGTATATAATTTTTATTTTTTACCCGATAATTCTTCCCGTTCTCTAAAGCCTCTTTTGTATAAACTGAAAATGCATTATGAAAAAGTTTTTTTTTCAACCCCCCCCTTAAAAATTCTCCCCACCCCCCCCACAATCTGTGTTGTGGTGTGGGTGTGTGTGTGTGTGTGTGTGTGGGGGTGGTGTGTGTGTGTGTTTGTGGCCCCCCAAGAAGCCCCATATGCCCAAGGGGTTTGGGGGGTGATGATCCCCTGCGTCCCACTCCTCGTTTAAAGTTTTACAGTAGCGTTCAAACCTGAAACCTGGGGTGTACAAGCACACAATGGGACAAGCCGCAAAAGAACAACGTATATTGGGTTTATGTAAAAAAAGAACTTTTAAAAATTTTAATATGTCTCTAGACTGTTTATGTATACACATATGTAGTATAGTATATATATTTAAATTTATATATACACATTTTATAATAAATAATATATATATTATTTATAAAATTATTATATACAATACATAAATATATATATAATATATATATAAATATAATATATATAATTTTATTATATGAAATATTTATATGGTAAAATTTATGTGTTAAAATATATATATATATATATATATATAATATAATTATTTAATATATACACACAAACAACACACAAACACACCACCCACACACAACACACACACACACACACACCACACACACACACACCACAACACACACACACACACACCCCCCACACAACTCACTATATATACACACACATGTAGAATGTAAAACTTTTCCGTGTAGATATAGGGGTAGGAAAATCCTCAATGCAAAAACAGATCTACGAAAATGAGACTACAGTTCGAAGTCCCGGGTTTCCATTTCAGGCTGAAAAAAAAAGGATAAGGATAAGTCGATATGTGAAGTTAGCCTCGCCCGGGCTATGCCCTGAGGGGAGCCCCGGCCCGTGTGACTAATGCCGACTGCTCAAGTGTCAGTGGTCTGACCGGCTGAACCCAGTCCCTTTCCCGCCGGGTACCCAGCCGCAGAGTAAAAACCCCAGGCGACAGTTGCAACTTCTCGCGCCTGGGCGAGGCGTTAAGGATGAGAGGCCAACACATACCACTGTACTAGCCCGGAGGCTAAGGGGAAAGGGGAGGGGAAGTATTAAAGAGAGAGAGGTAACACGGGGCAGGTGAGGACAGAGGGGACGGAAGCGAAGGGAGGTCAGATCAAGTCCGAGGATCGGGCGGGACTATGCACAGGGGGGCAAAAGGGGAAATGACGGAGGGTGTGGGAAGCGAAGAGACTATCGGCAGGAGAACGCCGCTGTTCAAGTTGAAATTAGGCAGCAGCTTTATTAAGGAGGATTCCATCATTCTGCGGGCGGGGGACATCTGCGGAAGCAAAGACAATTTACGCTGCTGCAATCTATCTGATGGCCTGTGTCTCATTGATGGCAGAAAAGGGTGTTGTTGTGTCCCTGGATACAGCGTATTTATGTTGAGACAGACGCATATATAATATGTACATATATATGTAGTGTGTATATATTTATATATGTGTATATATATATATATATATATATTATATATATATATATATATATATATGTGGTGTGTGTGTGTGTATGTATATGTACACCACACACAGGTACGAACGCACACACGCACGCACGCACGCACGCACACACACACACACACACACACAACACACACACACACACACCACACACACACACAACACACACCACACACACAACACACTTGACCTGACGCCGTACAAGACGGCCGTGCAAGTCGGCGCTCCGGGGCAGCCAAGGCCGGTGTTGGCCTCATCTGTTTTTTTTCTGCCCCTAAAATTTTTAGATTTCACTTAGGTAGTACAAGTGCTGTGCAGTGTTTTCAGTAAATTTCCATGGTGTCGGTGTACTTTCTAAGAAACTGAGCTTTACTTGCGATACATCGGCCCCCCACCTACTGCCTCCCCCCCTTCCCTCTTTCTCTGATTTTAAGTATGGTGCTTCTTCGGTACAACAGAAAAACATTATATTCTCTTAAAAAACAATTGTGGTAACCCAAACAGTGAAGTGATACACATTTTAAAAGAATTTAGACATTTTTCATCCCCGGGGGTAGCAAAGGAGGCCGTCACACTCACGGCGCATTCCCATACTCCGGGCTAGAAACAAGCAAAAGAAGGCCCAACCAGCTAAACCCTACGACATTTGAATTTCCCCCGACTCTGGTACATTTTCCCAAAGTTCCTCCTGTCTATGTCACACCCTCAACAAAAAAAATAGACGAGCTGCACACTATCATCATTTCTGAATCAACCGGAATTGTAGCCATCACAGTGGCGTGGCAAATCCAGGCTGATACCATTCATTACTGGCTACAGCATTTTCCATCGCCTCCGCACAAACAAACGTGGAGGAGGGGTCATCCTGTTGTCCCAGAATGACCTCTCGCCCACCCCTTGGACGTGGAAGTTCGGTTGACCCCGGAAGTGTTGTGGGTGCGGGTCAACCCTCCTCACCCCCCTCGCCTCGCCGCGTCCCTCATCTGCTGTGTGATTTACCACCCCCCACGAGCCCCACCAACAACTGCAAACTCAGCCACCTGACCCACACCACTGACCTTCTGCGGGTGCGATACCCGTCATGCAAGATGATAATATGTGGTGATTTTAATGAAATAGACACCTTCGACTTGCAAAATGAGCTCCATCTGTCACAAGTAGTAAACTTTCCCCACTTATGAACACGAACCCTGGTTTTGATCCTTACTGATTTACATGACTGGTACCAGCCTCCTCTACCGTATTCTCCTGTCGGCCCGCAGCAGACACGTATCAGTGTATGGCTGCCTTCGCCCACCGTCTCTCACCCAAGCAGACCAAGACCAGGAAAAACAAGCCACTCACACAGTCCTCAGTCATACAGTTTGGCGTGGATTACCCAATACCCGTGGACTGACGTCTTACGCTGTTGATGTGGAGGACAAGTGGGCACTACTGTCTCTCGCCCGTCACTACGGCTTTTCACCACTTCTTTCCGGAAAAGTCACTCAGTACACACCCATCGGACCTGCCTTGGATCACGGGCCGCATCAACACCTCATTCAACAGAGAAATCAAGCCTTCCACTCGCACATCACCGCCTACAAATTACTCCACACACAGTCAATCAGGAAATAAAAACACCCAAGAAAACCTTCTACCACAACAAACTACAGCACTTGCAGCCCAGCCAATGGTACGGAAAAGTTCGGGAGCTGTGCGGCCTTGCAAATCGGCCGGGCACGTTCCAGCACCAGCAACCAACCCCCAGTGAAGCAGCAGAGGCTCTCAATGACCATTTCGCCTCAATTTGTCAGCAGCTCCCCCCCTGGACACCCCCCGCCTCCCGCCTATCTGCCGGCCCGCCTCACTGCTCCACAGTCAGTCAGTCCCAGGTGTTTCAGAAGCTGGGAAGAATCCGCGTAAAGAGAGCCACCACCCCCCTTGACCTGCCAATGCGCCTCATCAAGGAGTTCGCAATGGAACTTGCCACTCCTCTTACTTCCATTATAACGCCTCATTGCAACAGTCAAAGTGCCCATCACAATGGAAGACCGCATTTGTCCCGCCATGGGAAAACCCCAAGCCCCGCCTCATTCGGCGATCTACGCCCCATCGCCATTACTCCGTTCCCCAGCCTGCTGTGTGAAAGCTTTGTCGCCGACTGGGCTTACCAGGCCCTCGCGCCCAGCGTTGCACTCGGCAGTTCGGCAACATCGCTCCTCTTTCCACCAACACTGCCTCGTCAGCTTCCTCGACTTCGTCCCTCCCACCTCGACAAGCGCAAATCCTCCCTCACCGCATCTTCATTTACTTCAAGAAAGCTTTTGACCTGGTGGACCACACTACGGTCATCTCAAAAGCAGCAGCTTCCACGGGCATCAGGGAGGCCTCATCCCCTGGCTGGCAGAATTTCTCTCCAACAGGCAACAGGCCGTGCGCGTGCAGGGTCAAATCTCCAGCCTTCTGCCACTCACCCTGCAGAGTCCCCCGGGGACTAGAATGGGCCCCCTATGCTTCCAGTCATGATTAACGATGCTCTCCTCGATACCGAGCATCGTTGGAAAATACGTGGATGACTCGACCCTCGCCCCCGCCATTTATAATTCCTGCCCTGACCACTCGCCATCCAGCACACCCTCGACAACCTCCTCTCCTGGACCACCGCAAATCACGTCACAAACAATCGCCAGAAGTCAGTGTATGCAGTTCGACTTCTTTACCAACCCCGCCCCCTCGCCCATCCTCACGCTGGAAAAACCATCCGCTCGACGTAGTCCGTTCCACCAAACTGCTCGGGGTCCCCCATCGACGATAAGCTCTCCTGGACGCAGCACGTCAGAGACATCGTGAGTCTGCCTCGTACAGGCTTCACATGCTGCGGTCGCCTTAAGTCCCTTGGGGTTCCACTCCCTGAGCTTCAGAATATCTACAGGCTATTCATCCTGCCTAAATTGGCCTACGCCTCCCCCGCCGGGGCCCCCTCCCTCACCGCCACCCAGCTGCTACAACTTGGAGGGTGCAGAAAAGGGCAGCCAAGATCATTCTCGGCCCTGTCTACACCCGCTATGACCGCGCCTGGCTGCCCTAGGGCCCCACCTCCCTCGCCACTCACTACTCAACCTCACTGCAGCAGTTTGGTCTAAAATTGCTGTGCCATCCACGCCACCATGACCTGCTGCCCCCCGACGCGCCGCCGCCCCGCGGGCCCCCACGCGCCGCCAACAAACTGGTGCCCCTCAGGGCCCGATGACCGCTACCATCGGAGCACAGTACCCACTCTAGTCCGACTCATCAACGAACACTAGTCATATACTTTTCCAATGCTAGTTCACCTGATTTTGTACTTGGCTTTTGTTTATCTGTTTATTTTGTTGTTATTGATTTTTAGTTTTCTTGTTATGTGTTGTTTATATGTTTATGTATATATAGTTTGGGCTCTCTATCTGTATTTCTATGTATATTTTTAGCCTCTGGGTGCAAAGAAAATCAAAAACCTTTTTTTTTTATTTTTATTTTTATTTCACACACACACACACACACACACACACACACACACACACACACCACCCCACACACACACACCCCACACACACATATATATATAATAAAATATATATATTATATATATATATATATATATATTTATATAATGTACTATAATATATATATATATATATATATATAATATATATAAAATATATTATAATATATATATATATGTACACACACACACACCACACACACACACACACACACATATATATATATATTTTATATATAATATATATATATATTATATAAATATATATATATATATATTGTGTTGGTGTGGGGGTGTGTGTGTGTGTTTTGTGTGTGTGTGTGTGTGTGTGGGTGTGTGTGTGTATGTATGTCTGTATGTATGTGTGTACGCACAAATATGTACAGCTACCACATATGTATATATGTATATATATATGTATTTGTACACACACACACACACACACACACACACCCCCACACACACCACACACCCCACACACCCCCAACACACACAAAACACGCACGCACAGCACGCACGCACGCACGCACGCCGCACACGCATATGCATATACACATACACATGCATATATGCATATGCATTACACATACACCATACACATACACACCCACCACCACACACACACACACACACACACACACACACACACACAGATATATATATATATATATATAATATATATATATATATATATATATATATATATATATATATATATAATATTTATATATACATATACATGTTGGGCCCCTGATTTTCGAACTACTTTGGGAAATCACGAATTAAAAGTCTATAAATTCGCAGGTAATTTATAATATGGTTTAAAGTTTTTCATAATCATTTAGCTTTTTTATATATTTCCTATGCTGGGTCAATCATCATAATACGAGAGAAGACTTGCGTTAGGTATTGCTACAGGTGCTACTCACACGGTGTATTATTATATTACCTAATGACTATTGACATATTTCATTCAGATCAAAACAAAGAAAATAGGATATTGTTTTTTTTTTTTTTTTTTTTTTTTTTTTTTTTTTTTTTTTTAAGTGCCCTGTCCTACAAGGACGTTGGCGATCATGGATTTCCATGATTTTCTTGGCAATTTAGAGCGGTGGTTTGCCGTTGCCTTCCGCTCGGTGTTTTTATCGAGTCACCATCTCTATTTGCCCGGTTCTGGGACCGGCACTGACTTGAGCTGGCTTTCCCACCAGTGGCTAGGTAGGCAATCGAGGTGAAGTTCCTTGCCCAAGGGAACAACGCGCCGGCCGGTGACTCGAACCCTCGAACTCAGATTGCTGTCGTGACAATCTTGAGTCCGAAGCTCTAACCACTCGGCCCCCGCGGCCCCATTGGTAATATATTCAAGCTTAATATTTTGTGCTCCTATCCCCTGCTGCCAAAACACAGTTCAAGCTTTCATAGATGCTTACTAACTCGGCTGTCAACGCACGCCTTCCTCACAGCATAGACGTTCCTATGCTTGCAAGTCATTATTCACGAATGCGACACGATTACGAGTGTGGTCTTGATGCATGACATGGCTGCCACACGTTTTCAATTGGGTTGAAATCCGGAGATCTAGGTGGATGTGACACAAGCGCGATGTCGGGATGTTTATGAAACCAATCTTTGACAAACATGGCTGTTATGGATGGGGCTGTTGTCCCGAATAAGATAGAAGGGGTCCGTATCAGGAATGCCATATCCCTAACAGCTGGGAGGAAAACCTCTAGGATTTCTACATATTTTCTGTCAGTAAACCAGCCAGGGCCGTCATCCCTTACCTACCCGACACCACTTACATCTACCCAAACAACCTGATTCGGTGATTTGGTCACTCCTACTCAGGATCACATTCTCTGGTTCATGTTAAATGATAACACTGCATTAAATATATAAAGAGAGATACATGAAAATGTTCTTTTCTATTAAAACAAAACATCTTTCTTCAAAATATTGAGTGAAGGGAAATAGGAGGGAAGGGATGGTGTCGTACCTACCTTGTGTTTTGTTGACGCTATAACATATCTCACAGTGTCAGTTGGTGATTATTTTTGTATCCTAGAAAGCCTGTGGTTTATTTGCACATTGCAAGGCATATTCCATCCTTTTTGGGAATAAGATCATTAATTCGAACCCGAAATATCTACCCTTCTGTAAATTAGGTTCTGTTCCTTATTGAATGTTTCGACACCCCTCTTAACTATACTTTTCTGTCTAGCTGTACATACACACTATGGCATATACATAAGCTGTACCAATAGACCACGTGGCTCCAAGTCCAATTTAGAACCATCGACTCAGCGAGGGCATAGATGACAATTATATCTGACCTCGCCTGACGCGACAGTTCGTCGCCAGCGCTCGACGTGGTAAGGTCGGCCTAGCCTCGCCTCAGGGCGGGTTGGCCCAACACGTGACCCAAAAGTTCGTAACCAGAGCTCGATGCAAGTCGGTCCTCAGTGGTCACCATGCGTGGGTTCTCACGACGCGCGCACTGCGTTACCCAAGGTCGTCATAGCGTTTGTTCACCCTTTTACATGTGTTATGAGTCCTACATACGTTGAATACCATTACTGTTCACTGTAACGCACGAAACGCAAAACCTCCGAAGAAAAGAAAAAAATGCTCGACCGTTCCCTAAGACATGTTTAGACAAAATCCACATGTGTACACGTTTTGGGCCCTTTTCTTATTTCTTTTCCCTTCCTCTCCCATAAATGTGTTAAGCTGTCGGTTTTGTTGGGTAAAAATGCTAAGTGACATCAAATGGCACGTTCTCACTCTATTCTTTTGACCTCAGATCACATTACTGTATGATCGCGGTATGTGGTTAACAAACATAAATATCATTCATTAGTTAAGTAGTTGAATAATTTTTCTCATTTTAGAGATTTATGTTGTTTCAATGCACGAATTTAACACGTTCGTGATTTTATCTTATCACGAATATCATTTCATTTTATCTCATTCCTCCCCTCGCCCCGACCTGACCGCACCTTCTCCCTTCCGGTCGGTTGGGCCGTGGAAAGGGTCATTAGTCATTAGATGACCGCTTGTTTTTCACGTCTCGACCTGACCTCACTTTTTCTTTTCCGGTCAGTTGCGACGTGGAAAGGGTCAAGAGAGGACCACTCGTTTTTCCCGTAATTTGGTTGTTGTTTTGTTGACACCTAGGGGATTAACCGTGGCACCGTTATATTGCTCATTAGTGACACGTTCTATCGGCGTTAGAACGGAGCTTGTAACAGGATTTTATATAGATTTATTATTTTGAATATAGCATAGGATCTCCCCCCATATCATAGTGCACAGGATTGCCCGATATACCCCGGGGTTGCGTAAATCACCTAATAGATCTCGCTCCGACATTCGACAGTAGGTACAGGTAAAACCAAAGTTATTTGTGCGATCAGCAACTATCGAGTCGGTGTGACCTGTAGTTGCGTCTGTTAATTAATGAAGGACTAGGGTTAAGCTAGAATCATTATTCGCTTATTAATTACACCCTTCTGATCCTCCTGAAGTCCTTGCATGTTTTGGGTAATTCTCAAGCGATCGTGTGATTTTTAGACACCCGTAGGAATGTCACGAGTGCCCATCACAGATACGCAGAAGAGAACAGATATTATAAAACTTTACTGGCTTGGTTCACTTCAATGTACGGCATTTTGGGTATAGTATAGCAGTTCAGATTTTCTGACTCTGAGAAGATTTGCTTGCTAAAAAGCTTGCGAACATTTTTTCACGTCACCATTCATTAATGCGTACATTCTGTCGCATATCATTACATGTTGAATTTAATGTGGTAGTGAAATAATTTTATATAGCTAGCATTGCTAATTTATCTGTTTGTAATATTGAACGTTAATATTCGTGTTTGTGATTCTTTCCCTGTGTGAGTCCACTCTCACCTTCATTCTCATTCACGCTCTCTGTCGCTCACACGCACACACGCACTCACTCATCCACATAGGACAAAAGACACTGAAACCTTTTCATTAATAGCGTTTGTTGCTATCGTAGTTGCCGGTGTAAGATCTATGATGTATCTCTTTGCCCGCGATTTTGTCAGATGTGACAAGTGACTTGTATATAATGTACAAATTACATTTATTTCTTCTCTGTGTGACGACAATTAGTCCAAGTAAATCCTTGCGGATTGCCGTTGTCGTTTCCCTTATCTACTCTCATATCTATCAGAGACGGTTGATAGTTCAAGCCAGGTCCATGTGGATCGCTACTGACGCCTCCCTCTCCTATTTTCTACAGGCTCCTGCAGCTCAATGAACAGGAGAAGATTATTAAGTTAGTGTGGATACCTTCTCATGCTAGAATAGAGGGAATGAGCTTGTGGGCAGGGCAGCTAAGGAGAGCCTGCATCATGGTCACATCTCTATGACCTAGCATTAGTTACATCAAGAGACTAGCACAAACAGCTTATTTCTTGGTGTCATGGCGCCCACTAAGAGCCAATTGGCCAATTGGCGTTTATGACAGGCAATGACATCGTCAGCCAAACCCCGAGAACGATGGACTCTCGTCCCCGACTGGTAGAGGGAGCAATTATCTGCGTTTAAATTATTTGGATAGTTTTGTTCTTGTGTGTAGTTTTTGCTTAACGGGACTCTTGCATTTACTAGTGTAGTAGATGGAAGGGTTGTATCTAGTACTTGAACTGGTCTATCTCTCTTTATGGAGTGTATGAGTGAGTTTCCACCTGTTTGGCTGGGTCCTGAAGGTGAAGTGGAGATCTACGGGGGAGCCGGAAGGCTACCCAGTCGGCTAAGGACTGGTAGTCCTTGCGATACTGCTGCTTGCTGAGATGCGGCTGGAGGTTCGTGAATTGCTGATCTTGGTTATTTATTTATTTATTTGATTTTTATTTACTACTTCTGATTAGAGAAGTAATCCGGGTTTCACAGTAGCCACCCAATACCAGGTCCATAAGGAATTGTTATCATGATGAATTGTGTTGTGTAATTAACAGAATAGAAGAGGATATAGTAGTTAATTTATTATATTTATGACATAAGTGAGTAGGATTAGCCATAAGACTATATAGATATCTCGGCGGGGGTGAAAGGCATATGATGTCAAAAGAATCCTCTGAGCTTAGCATGAGACAAAGACAATCTGCTGCTGACCGAGAGTCGAGTGGAGTGGCATGTATAGCAAATCTGCTGTAGTTGAGGCCTGATTCTATCTAGTAAAGGGCAGAACAAAATGTAATGTAGGAGAGGCTCCTCAACAAGTATCTGGCAATGTTGACATTCCCTGGGAACTCACTCGTGAATTTCCCAGTGACATCGATAACACAAACAAAAGCAGTGGAAAGTAGCTGCATCTCTCCTCTTCATGGACCTAAGTATGGTTATGGGCTGGCTGCATATACCAAGCAGCAGAGGGGGAACCAGCTTGAACCCGAACCTGGTAATGGATATGGGATACATAGAAATAAGCTGTTGGTGCTAGTCTCTTGATGTAACTAATGCTAGGTCATAGAGATGTGACCATGATGCAGGCTCTCCTTAGCTGCCCTGCCCGCAAGCTCATTCCCTCTATTCTGGCATGAGTGGGTATCCACACTAACTTAATGTCTTCCCCTGCTCATTGAGCTGCTGGAGCCTGTAGAGAGCTGTAGTAATGAGGTGTATGTTGTCACTAGGAGAAAGCTTCTGGAGAGCATGGATAGCTGACAGGGAATCAGTTAGTATGTAGTTAGAGTCATGAGGTAACAGAAGTGCATAAGTGTCCCTTGATGGCAAAGAGCTCAGTCTATAAGATGGATGAGTTATCGGAGATTCGCCTGACATATGTGTAATCATATACAAATACTGATCCTGCTCTTGCTGTGTGTTGCTCAAATGATCTATCAGTGAAAATCGTGGCTACATTAGGATTCGACACAAGGCAAAGTCCCTAGCTTGTGTGATAGTGTTGAGACTGCAACACAGCTTTGGCTGGGATAAGATATCTATGTGAAAGTGAGCTGGCTTTGATGTATCTGGGATGATTAATGTCTACACCTCCCTGTCTTATGGCAGGAAGGAGATTTAGTGCATCGAGGTAGTGTAGAATGCCTCTATGCCAGGCCTGGTGCTAGTGGAGATTGCCTTGTGGGAGGAGTTCAACATTCCTTAGGGATTTGGCTAGTGGACCCTCGTCATCTCATGAGACGACCCTGCTAGCAAAGCCTGTCACCATTTGCTGAATTCTCATAGCTAATGGGACTAAGTGAGACTCCTTGCATAGGTTGGCTAGTCTATTCCTTCTTGATGCACCAAGAATAAGGTGCATACTCTTATTCTGTATTGTCTCTAGCCTGATGAGATGATATGGAGCATCAAGACTACAGAACTATAGTTTATGCTCCTACTGTATTCATTGCATGAATACAGTAGGAGCACAGGACATGTTATCTTGTACCCATAGCAATTCCTGTTATCATCCTCATGACACTGATATGGGACAGCTTTTTCAATTGACTTGGGAGGTTGTGTTGTTCTGTATATTGAAAAATACCCCTAAAAATTTGTGTGAACTGACCCACTGTATTTTGTCCTGTCTGATGTAAAGCCACTGGATGTGTATGCAATGTCTAGTTTGCATTAACCTGTCCGAGTTAATATTTAGTCCCAAAGCCTGGCACTGACTGACTAATGTACAATGTACAAATCTATTTCTCTCAGTGGAAATCACTTGGAGATTGTTGGCATTAGCTTGTAGGTGTGCTTCAGAAGGGAGCTGGATGGATATCAGATCTGCTGTTTGTTGGGGAGTTCCATTCTCAAATATCTAAATGTCTGAGAGAGTGCCTAGGAGCTTGCCCAGCTTGCTGATTCAAATGCTTTCTCAATGTCAAGATAATGCTGTCAACCCCTTTTGTTAGTGAGTAGATAGTAGCGAGATTGTCCTTGGTGCTGATGGAGATGTGGTATCTGGGTTAATAGTCTGTCAAGAATAGCATGTTCCATAGTCTTTCCTATACAATACAGTAGGGATATGGGTCTATAGGATCTAGTGAGACCTGCCTTGGAAATCAGCTGGATGCCTGCAATCTTCCAACATGTGGGGAAACGGACAGCTATAAGAGATTATTGAATAACTAATGGGGTATGCCAAATGCTCACCTGTGAAAGTCAAGAACTCCATATTTTGTAGTGAACTATCATAGTGACTGCAGCTGGAGCACCTATGAGTTGGAGGTATTTCTACAGAGTGATCTGGGCTATCTGAAGGGGGAGGTAATTTACCTCTGGACTTTGCAACAGCCGGAAAGGGAAGCTTCTGTGAGTTATGATTGTCTGGTTTACTGAGAAATGTTTTATCCCATGTGAGGAGTTTTCTTGTAAAAACATGTGGTGTCTTTTTCTTTTTAGGAACATTCTCTCCAGAAGGAAAAGCAAGACATCTGAGCTGCTCCGGACACACTGGGTTCCATAATGGTGTCTGTCACTACAATTTGGGCACCTTGCTGTGGTGGGTTTCCCCTCCATAAGTTTCCTGATGCAGATGTCGGTGAGGCTCTGCACATACTCCACAGTGTGCCTGGCCCCTACACTTGAAGATCTGGTGATCAGAACATTGACATTTGCCACATTTTACTCATGAAGAGTAAAAGAATCTAAATCCGAGGTGCGGCTTATTCAACAACTCTCCAAGAATCGTGTCAAGTACTAGTCTTGTTTCTTTTCTTGAAGGGCGGGCTAGTAGACAAGATGCTGATTCTATGAGCGGATTCTCCTGAAGATGGTTGAGGGGGAAACCAAATGGGTAGCCTTCAAGAACCATCCTAGTCTTCTTGGGAGATGGTCTGTAAGCACATAAGTTGATGGTTTTACCACTGCTGAGAACTCTTGTATTCTGAAGTATGTAGAAGGTAGCTGAGTCCTTTGCTTTGAGAATGTACTCTATCTTGTTTGTGATTTTTTTAAAAACCTGGAGAAAAGGAAAAGCCTTCTCAAAGGCTAACAGAGCTTCGATAGATGTGGAAAAGTCGTCATTAGGTAAGATGATAAAGCTGGAGGGCTGGTCTATAGCAGGGGATGATGTGCATTGTTCACTGTTTGCCTTCGGAATATCTTGTGAAATTTCCATATGTCAACAGATGATGTGTTAATGTTGCAAGACACTCCTATTGCCTCGCTCTCTGGTTATGGTTTGGTGGAGGCCTCCACAGGTACCAAGGAACAGGGAGGTATCTTCTTGGCCATGATGAAGGGAGCAATTAACTAAGATTGACCATTTCTCGTGCAATTTCCTCAAACTACTAGCGAACATGAGGAAATGTTAACCCTAAAATACACCCTTCTCCCGAGTTGAAGGCAGCCAACTACAAGCCCCCCTTGTGGCACTGCTGTGGCCTCAACTTTTGAGGAAGATCCCTGAGGAGGAGAATGAGGACTGGCTATTTGATGATTCCAAAGAGTGGATTTCGTCATAATGGTATGGAATGAGGGTCCTGAAGGGAGGGAAAAAACAGTAACACTGGTTCAGAGGCCATAAGTGTCATCACTTGCAGGAAAGGGCAAAATTGTGGCCTTTCTTAGTCTCACTGAGATGCACTGAGACAAGGAAATGGGCAGCCATTGACTTATATTTCTAGAAGAGTAATGGGTAAAGAAAACCTTTAAAAACTATAATGGACGCATCCAGTTATTATTCCTTTGCTTTTCTTTGCTTAAAATAAATAAATAAATAAATAAAATATAAAATAAAACAGAAGCAAAGATTTTGAGAGACCAGTTGTTTGGAAAGACAGCCAAATCACTATGGGATTAAGGGAGGATTTTAAAAAGTCCTCTAACTTTGCTAATAATGCAGTTAGAAATATTTAGGCAACAGTATGTCATCCACATCTTTTAGACATGTCAGGCAAGGATCAAATGACAACCAAAGGAAAGCATATTACCGCTGTTTGGAGTTAATTTTTATATATCATGGCATCCACATATGTACAAGAACCCCATGCAGCTTTCTTTTAAAAATCTCGATTTTTTTTTTTTTTGTTATATATGATTTTTAGTTTTTTTTTCTTTGCAATTACTAAACATGTAGGTATGAAATACAGGAAGACATAATCAGTCGTTGGTGCAAAGGCTTATTGTTGAAAGTTAAAACGTAACCCACTTTGTCCGGATTCTCATTCACGTTGTACTGACGTAGCTGAAAATCTCGTCCCGAAGAATAGCTGAAATGACTGCCAGCTGCTGCTGAGGACGAGGGAATGGCAGATGGTGAACTCACCGACGACGCTGACGAAGCAGACGGTGAAACAAACTGACGATACAGAGTGAACAGACGGCGACGAATAAGACAGTACGCCTGAAGTGGCTGTCTCCGCTTCGGGCACGCCGTCGCCTTCCACCACGAAGCCGATGCCCTTCCCTGCAGTGTAGGTCAGCGTCCTGACTCATTCCCTCGTCGTCGGTGTACGTGTACGAGCCTCGAACAGTGCCGTCTTGGTCGCTGGTCTCAGTTCGGGATTGTCCTTGTTCTGATAATTGAAGGCATAAGAGGCATCAGCGTTGGAGTCTGCCAGAGGGTCGACGAAGGGAGTTTGTCTCACAGGAACAATGTTCCCCGAAGGAATCCCGAGGGGCGCTCCGGGAACCGCTGGGCCGCGAGGCAGATGGTCTCCTTCCACTACGAATCCTGTGTCAGCTCCAGCCTTATACTGCACACTTCTTCTCTGTCCGTCGTCCTCGGAGGTGAAGGCAAAGCTTCCAACCACGTTGTTATTGGCGTCGGCCGTTTCTCCTCGGGAGTGAGTGGAGGTTTGGAAGTCGAACGACTGTCGACCGTCCAGAGCGAGAGAAGTTTTCACGTTGGCCTGTTCCACGGGTTGCCTGGGCGTTGCAGCGCTGGGAGAAGCGGCATAAGTCTGTACGCGGAGTGGACCAGAGCGGGATAGTTGCTGGTTGACCACTGCGGGGAAGTGCAGTCGTGCAGAGGAGAGTTTAGTGGCTGCGGGAGTAGAGCTGGGATTGAGTGGATCCTGTGGCAGGTCGTCCCCTTCAATGACGAAGCCAATGCCACTTCCAGCTGTGTAGGTGTAGGAGCGAGTTCGTCCATTTTCGTCGATGTAAGAGTATGAGCCACGCACTTTGCCGCTGGCGTCGCTGAGTTCCGAGCGCGCGTGCTCGTCTCCTTGGAAGGTAAAGCCGTAGGAAGGGTCGGCGTTGGGGTCGGCCAAGGGGTCGCGGAAAGGTCTGCGATTGCGGGCCAGAGCGTGAGCAGTGTCGAAGTCCGGATGTGTGGCCGGGAGATGGGTGCCCTTAGGGACGAATCCGGACTGCCCTGCTTCGTACTGCAGGTTAACTGTTTGACCCTCAGGGTTCACATAACCGAAGGCGCCGCGTTGCTCCCCGATTGCTGATGAGCGTGCGCTCTCGAAGGCGCCCTCGCCGGTGTCGTGGCCATACTTAAAGGTGCCGTCCCTGTGTCGGACGTAGTACTGGGAGCGTCTTCCAGTTCCCACTCGGGGGATTTTGTAAGCGGTCTCGTCCGGGGAAGGCGAAGCCACCACGACAGCCACAATAGCAGACAACGCCTGCAAGGAAAGAAACATCGCAATTAAAAGGAAGCACCAATAGCATTTTCCTGTCCGTCATCCACGCAAAAGAAATGAATTTGTCTATTATGTGAATAAAAAAAAAAAAAAAAAAAAAAAAAAAAAAAAAAAAAAGATTATATATATATATATATATATATATATATATATATATATATATATATATATATATATATATATATATGTGTGTGTGTGTGTGTGTGTGTGTGTGTGTGTATGTGTGTGTGTGTGTGTGTGTGTGTGTTTAGATATTTACTAGTCCTGTTTTAAGGCCCATGGTTCCCTCTGAGGAAAGTCAGTCTGACGGGAGAAGGCCACCGGCGATGTGCAACACCGTGAATGTCTTTCCGTCTTTTATACCCGAGCATCATGCATGATGTCCGATGCCTGGGAGACTATTACTTTTTTGTAGATGAACCTGTTTTAAGAAATACGGCTCATGCACAAGGCCAAATGACCTTGTGTGGACACGAAATTCCCATAGTGCTTTAGGTTTAATGCTACATTTAGAAACAGTTCCAGTGAAATGGAGGATTATATTTATGCCAGAATAAGCCAATGCTGCACATGTATATCCATCCTTCGGTTATTGTATATTTAATCAAATCTGCTAGTTGCCTCTCTACCTCAAAGTTGTGTGGCTTTCCCGAAGATTACGATCGCAGTATGTAAACCTCTTCTAATAAACATGCAATACTCCATATTTCACATTATTTTACATTTTTCCCGTATGACAATCTCTCTCTCACACTCTCTCTCTCACACACACAAACATACACACACACACACACACACACACACACACACACACACACACACACACACAAACACACACACACACACACACACACACACACACACACACACACACATATATATATGTATAAATATATATATATATATATATATATATATATATATATATATATATATTAATATAAGTATATACATATACATACATATGCAGTATATATATGTATATATATATATATATATATATATATATATATATATATATTTATACATATATATATGTTGTGTGTGGTTGTGTGTGGTGTGTTGTGTTGTGTGTGTTTGTGTGTGTGTTGTGTGTGTGTGGTGTGTTGTGTGTGTGTG
>NW_023661795.1:41728-57873 GCF_015228065.2 Penaeus monodon | reverse complement strand
ATTATTTAATATGAGTATCATGCTCCCCGCCCAAACTTTTTTGGATGGGAAAAAAAAAAATATGGAAATTCATGGGGGGACCGTCCTTTAATTTGATACAAGCTTCCGGATTTTTTTTTTTCTTTTTTTAATAAAATAAACTGGACTATAATCCATTTTACACCTAAAACGTGAATAAAACATGTGGGGGGACTTCCTTCCATCAGAAGCGCTAAAAAAAAACCCAAAATGCCTTAAGGGCTTACATTTTAAGGCCTCTCAGAAAAAAAAGCCCAGACCAGGCTTTCCCAGCGGGGTTCCATCGCCACCCACAAGTAAATTCCAGCAGGGCCTATGTACTTGCTTTTAACCATACGTTAAATTTCCTATGTTCATAAATGGTTGCCACGTAGGGGACGAAAGCAGGGTTATTTACCTGAAATGGGAAAATGGTAGATTTTTGCTTTCATAAAGGGCTTGGCGTTAACTACTGCTGCCTACTTACTAACCAACTACTAACAACTCCTGCTTGCTGTTTGCAACAAGGGTCGATGTAAGTACTTATATATAGGGGGGACCTTGGAGTGGATGCTGGCGGCCGCCCCACCCGCTGCTGTACCTTACAAAAAACTTCTATGCTGTTGTATAGTAATTTTACTTTACTATTTAAAATAACAAAACTGCTGCTACTAGTAGTTTTTACTACTTCTACTATGAACTGCTGCTACTAACTACTAGTATTTAGTTACTAGTTACTAACTTAGCAAATTTAATTTAGTTACTTCGTCCACCTCCTACTAACTATTTACAAAACACTACTAATGAAAAAAAACAATGATGTGAGAATTAAAAAAAAAAAAAACCAAAAAAAACAAAAAAAAAAAACACAATGAAAAAAAAAAAAACATTTTTTTCATTTTATTGATTATGCTGGAAAAAATGTGAAAAAAACCACTGTGTTTTAGTAGTTTTTTTTCAAGGTCGCAGTGGGGAACATGCAAAGGCTTACAAAAAACACAAAAAAACAAAAAACCCAAATTCTTTCTTTTTACTGCTTGCATGTAAAAATGATTTCTGTTTTTTGGTCCTCTGGGGGATGCCTCTATTTTTATAAAAACATTTATATAGAATACAAAGTATTGTTTGCTTTCAAGTTAAAAAACAAAACAGACACACCAATGGTTTTGAGTGCCATTTGGAGAATTCAATGCAGCAAAAAAAAATGCGTCACTGCAAACTGTTTTGTCGTCCTTAGTGTTTTTTTCTGTTATAGAAAGCTAGAAAAAACTCCCTTATTCCTTTATTTCCTGCTTTCCACCTTTAATGTACTTTTCGATTTTCAAACCTCATTTCGTTTTAAGCTAAAAAATGTAAGTCGAAAAAAGATATTTTCTTCCTTTGTTTTAAAAAAATTAATCATCTTCCCCTTTCATGCCTTTCAACAAAACCCCCTCTCTTCTCATTTTATGAAAGGTGAGAAAAAGACCAATAGTTCCAGCGACCCTATTAAATCAGGTTAACTTGTTCACTTCGACTTTAAGAACCCTCGCTGAAAGAATTTTATTTTTTGCACTCTTACCTTCGCCCGTCCTTGAATTATTTCAAAGACTGAAAAATTTGTTACTGATATTGGTACACCAAAAACAACAACGCCCCAAAACCCCCAACACACACACCCAACCACACACACACACCCCACCACAACACCCACACACACACCAACACACACCCACACCCCCCAAAACAAAACCCCACCCCCACAACACAACAACCACACACAACACAAAAACATCACACCACAACCACCCACACCAACACAACACAACCACCACCAAAAACATATATATTATAATATTTATATATAAAAATAATATATATATATATATATATATATAAAAAAAATCTATACCTAGATCTTATCTATTAATCTATTTCTATCTAATTATCTTTAAACTATATGTATGTTAATGTGGTATATAAAAAATGGGATGTGTGTATGTTATAACATATGGTTAAATGTATAATATATATATATATTATATATATAATATAATTATATTAAAATATATTTATAATTTTAATAACATATATAATAATATATATATATTATAATATTATTATATAATATTATATAATATAATCTATATAATATTTTATTATTATTATTTTTTTTTTTTTTTTTTTTTTTTTTTTTTTTTTTTCTTAAGAAGGGGGGGTTAAAGGAAGGGGGGGAACCGGTTTTTTGTCTGGTGCACTTACTTTTGCAAAAAATCTAGGGCCCCTGATATATCATAAAAAAAACAAATTAATAGTCAAATTGGTGGGGCCAACGGTGGGGCCCGGAAATGGGTTTAGAGCGTCGGACTCAAAGGGGGTGACTGCCACGACCCGGCCAAAATCTGAGGTTCGGAGGGTTCGAGTCACCGACCCGCCGCGTTTTGTTTTTCCCTTAGGCAAAGGAAACTTCCACCTCGATTTGCCTGCCCTAGCCACTGGGGGGGGACCAAGTCCAGCCCCAAGTCAGTGGCCGGGTAAATAGAGGATGGTGACTCGATAAAAAAAACAACCGGGGCGGAAAGGCAAATGGGCAAAAAACCAACTGCCTCCAAATTGCCAAGAAAAATCATGGAAAGGCACATGAATCGTCAAGGCTGCGGTGGTTTCAAAATGGGTTAGAGGGCGTCGGGACTCAAGAACTGTCACGGACGCCAAAAAAATTGAGTTCGAGGGTTCGAGTCACCGGGGACCGCCGCGGTTGTTTTTCCCTTTGGGGCAAGGGAAACTTCACCTCGATTTGCCCTGCCCTAGCCCACTGGTGGCCCAAAAAAACCAGTTCAAGTCAGTGCTGGTTCCCAAAGCCCGGGATAAAAAAATAAAGAGAAGAAATGTTTACCTAAAAAAAAGGTAAAAACACCGGCACCCTTCTCCGTGGGAAAAGGAACTGGGGGACCCCTACCCAATGTACTCCATTCCAAGAAGCAATCACAAACGTGAAAAAAACTGCAAATTTGAGTATCATGCTGTGTGACCACGGCGGGCCTTCAAGACAATGAAAAACCTACTGTTAAAAAATGGATGATGATATATATTATATTATATAATATATATATTATATAAATATAATTATATATAATATATATTATATTAATATATAATAATATGGCCGCGGTGGGCCGAAATGGTTAGAGCGTCGGACTCAAAGGGGGACTGTCCACGACGGCCAAATTCTGAGTTTTGAGGGGTTTCGAGTTACCGGGCCGGGCCGCGTTGAATCCCTTGGGCACAAAGGAAAACTTCCAACCTCGATTGCCTGCCTAGTTGCTTGGGTGGATAAGCCAGCCCAAGTCAAATGCCGGGTAAAATAAGGGGAAAAAAAAAAAAAAAACACCGGGCGGAAGGGGGGCCAAATGGCAAAAACCAACCGCTCTAAAATTGCCAAAAAGAAAAATTCAATGGAAAGCCCCATGATCATCAAGGGGGCCCGCGGTGGGCCGAAAATAGTTTAGAGGCGGTCCGAAACTCAAACAACAACGGGTTTCCACGACCCGGAACAAAATTCTGAGTTCGAGGGGAGGTTTCGAGTCCACGGGCCGGGGCGGCGGTTTGTTTTCCCTTGGGCGAGGGAAACTTTCCACCTCGATTTGCCCTACACTAGCCACTGGGTGGGGGCCAAGCCAGCCCAAGTCCAGTGCTGGTCCCCAAGGCCCGGATAAAAATAGAGAGAGGAAAAATTGATTACCTAAAAAAGTAAAACACCGGCACCCACTCCCGTGGAAAAAGGAAAAAACTGGGGGAACCCTACCCCACGTAAACTCACTCCCAAGAAGCAATCACAAACGTGGAAAAAAACTGCAATTGAGTTAATCAGGCTGTGACCACGGCGGCCTTCAGGACATGAAACCTAACCGTTTAAAAGAAAGAATATAATATATATAATATATATAATATATTATAATATATATATATTTTTAAACATTATATTAATAATTATAAATATATATATTAATTATTAATATATATATATATATTTATATAAATTATATATATAATTATATTATATATATTAATATATATTGTGTGTGTGTGGTGTGTGTGTGTTGTGTGTGTGTGGTGTTGGTAAAAATATGTGTGGTTTTTATATGTTAAAATATATATAATATATATTATTATAATATATTAATTATATATAATAATTATATATATTAATTATATATATATTATATATATAATATTTTATATATATTATATTATATATAATATATATTATGTATATTGTTGTTTGGTGTTAAAATTATTGTGGTATATATATGTATTATATATATAAATATATATATTATATATTATATTATAATATAAATATATATTTATATATAATTATATTATATATTATTCTTAATCATATTATATATGTATTATATATATATACATTATAAAAATATATTTAATATTATAATATATATTATAATAATATATAATATATATATTATATATATATTATATATATATATAATATATATTATATATTATATATGTAATGTAATATATTTATATTATATATTAATTATATTTATATATAATATATATATATTATATAATATATCTGTTCCTGGGAAAAGACAATAAAAAAAAAACTGGCAACCCCTGGGGTTTTTTTTCCCTTGAAAAAAGGGGGATAGCAACCCTATTTAGCCTCCCTATGCCAGGGTTTGCGGTGAAAAAGCTGTCGGCGGCAGCAGGGCAGTGGGAATATCTGGTGTGGAAAAAACAACCCTTTGGTTTCTTACTGATTTTTACTGGTTTTTCACCCATACAATAATCTCTTGGGTGTATTACAGTTGTAAAAAACTTTTTTTTCAAAAGCGGCAGAGGTTTTAGTTCCTCCTAGTTAGTTTAGGGGGGTGGGGGGACTGGCTCGACTTTTTTCCTTTTTTCTCCTCTACACCAAAATGATTAAAATACAGAAAATGATAAATTCATTAACCAACAATCGCCCGTCGCGTGGGATTTATTCAAGGGGGGGCGCGGTTTGTTGTCAGTAGGCCAAACCAGGCTTGGAAACAATGTTTAAAATATACATTCTGGAAAGGACAAAAGAAGAAAAAGAACAAAAAAAAACATGGTCCAATTAAGAAAACACATTAAAAATCGGAAAACATGGAAAAAATAAGGAAAAATGGAAAAAAGAGGGTTTGGGTAAAAATTTACATTTACTGTTCTGTTAAACGGAAAAAGGATAGATTAACAAACATTTCAAATACTAGGAATCAGTAGGGACCAATTGGGAAAAAAGTAAATGGGAAAAGTTTTCAAAAAAAACTAAAAGAAAAAAACAAGAACCAGTTCAATTTTTTTTCTGGAAAAAAAAGAAAAAAGGGAAAAAAAAAATTTAATAGTCCACGGAAAGATTGCTATGGATTCTTTCGAAAAAAAAAAAACTTGCAAAAATTGCACTAAATTGGGGTACAGCCCAATAAAAATGAATCGCATTTTTAAAAAAGTCAGGAAAATACAAGCAAAAAAAAACCCCCCATAAAACATTTAGTATAAATTACCAATTGCTTTAACGCACCAAACCAACCAAACCATTGCAAAGTGATGAAAAATGGGAAAAAAATTTGAAATTTTTTTTTGTAATATCTTCCAAGGGAAACTTTTAGGACCCACAATCCCCTAAAAAAGAAGATGTTAAAAAAGTAATTTCATGGGGAAGACCTCAAAACGGCCCAAAGTAGGCAAAAAGTAATCTTAAAAAAAAAAAAAATGGACACCTGTGGAAAACTGGGGTCTTGGAGATATAAAATGAAAAGAGGGTGGAAGATTTTTTTATTGAATTTCTGTTAGTACAAAAATAAATCTAGTTTTAATAGCCCAAACACATTGTTTTCCAAAACACCACACCCAAAAGGACACTTTGTTTACAACGTGGTTTTTTACCAGAAACAAAAAAGGAAAAACACACAACCAAAATTGAACTTACATTGTGTTGAAAAACCAGTTGTTATAAAAAAAAATGCCAAGGACAAGAAAAATGGTTGGCCGACTGCAACAGGGGACCACCCAACTACTAAAAATAAACTATTCGACTTTCAAATAAGACTCAAAAAAAAAATGGGAAGCATCCAAAAAAACCCCACCTCTAAAGCTCCGGACTTACAAAAAAACCTTTATAAAAAAAAACAACAATTTTAACAAGAATTTTACAGTGTCAAAAAAACAAAATTTTGAAAAGTAACTCAATCAAATGGTGAAAGATGATAAAAAAAAAAACACACCCAAAATGGTTGTGGGAAGAAAAAAGAAAAAAGAAACTCCTGCTGGAAGCGCTGCCTTTAAGAAAAAAATAAACCACCAAAAAAAGAAACAAAAAAAAAAGGACAAAATTCCCCCTGGAAATATATGAAAAAAAAAAAAAAACCCCACAAGTGGGAAAATTGAAAAAAAGAAAGATGCCTAAAAAATCAAAGGGTATTAATAAACCCCAGTTTGAAGATAATTAAATTTACAAAAAGGAAACAAAATACAAAAATATTCCAAAGATTTATTGCGGAGGAGGGAAAAATAAAGAACAAAATATTTAAAATGAAAAAAACATTTGCCAGAGAAATTGAAAAAAACTGGTTTTTTCTATCAATAAGACAACTAAAAGAAAAAAAAAACTTACCAAAAGGGAGTACGAAAAAAAAAAACCATTACACGAAAAATTTTAAAAACCTACAATTGGGGGGGAAATATCAAAAAAAAAACAAAAAAACTGGAAGATGGTCTAGTTTTTATGTGATGGGAAAAAAAGAAGTCCAAAAGATAGATGGAAATCAAATTTTTGTTTCCAACCTATAACAAAAAAAAAAGAATAAAGAATCAAAACCCCACAAAACATTTTAAATCGAAAACTCAAATGACAGCGGAAAGATGGAAACCCACACCAACCACTGCTAGGGACGAAGTTATTAAAAAAGCCATTAAAAAAAGAATTAAAAAGAATAAAAAAAAAGAGGGCCCGGGGAATAGATTGAAAATAACAGGCAAGAAAAACTAATCAAGAGTTGGCTGGCGAAAAAAAAGTTTTGTTGAAATACTTTTTTTTTTACAAACTTTTGTACAAACAAAATTGATGAGAAAGAAAAAAAAAATGGCCAGAAGACTGGGTAAAAAAAATCACGTTTTTTTTACTTCCCATACCTAAAAAAAAGGTGATGCCACTCCAAATTGCAACAATAAAAAACAGGGGAACAAATTGCATTAAATAAGTCACAGCAGCAAAAAAAAATTTTTTGAAAAAAATTATTTGCTGAAAAGGAATGAAAAATTGAAGTTTTAAGGAAGAAAAAAATTTGCTGACGAAACAAGCAGGGTTTTTTTCGGCCCTGGGAAAAAAGGTAAACCAAGAAAACAAGATTTTCTAAATCTAAAAACTGAATCATAGAGAAAAAAAAAACAGAAAAAACAAACCAGGAAAAGGGGACCCTATTAAACCTGTGGTTTTCATCGATTAACTCGAAGGCTTTTTTTGATTTACTGTTGAATCACGATAATCCTTCTGGAAAATAACATGAAAAACGATATGGAGGTTTCTAAAAAACACATCAATCTAAACTAATAAAAAAAAAGCCATTGTATGACCACAACAACAAAGCAAAACTGTAAGAAACCACTTTATGGGTTTAAACAGGAAATGGTTTCAAAAGTCAAAACCAGGGGGAAGTGTGGACCAAGGTTTGCATTTCTGTTCTCCACCAACCTTTTTTAAAAAAAATATTTCTGAAAGCAATTTATGGAGAAGATTGCTTTTAGGGAAAAAAATTTTGAAGGAAAATGTAGTGTTTGGAGGATTACCAAAAAAAATAATCAAAATTCTAAAGGATTACCGCTTGATGGGACATACTTTTTAAATTGCCAGCAGTATCATTGAAAAAAAACTAACAAACAAAACTGTTTTAGATAAAAGTTAGAGAAAAGGCAAAAGCGAAAAGGGATGGTTTTGTTTTCTTAATGCCATGGAAAAAGCTAAAAGATCAATGGAGATTCGAAGATAATCGACAGTAAAAATGATGATGAGCATATTACAATCAATGGAGTGGGTTTGTCGAAAAATGTGGAGGAGTTTCACTTATCTTGGAGCTGTTTTAACTAATTACACATGATGATTTTCCACCGGAGAAAAAAAAAAAAAAAAAATTGCATTGCCAAAAAAAAAATGCCCACAGTTTTGCTTCTCAAAATAAACATCTAGAAAGGACCGGAAGGCATTAACCTTACAGACAAAAAAAAAAACTGAGGTTTTATTGAAAACTCATTTAGTTTTTTTCCCCAAATTGCGGTCCCCATTAATGGTTCTGGGGGAGTGTTGGGTGTTTGAAAAGAAGATAGACAAAGAAAAAAGGTCAAAAAACAGTTTTGAAAATGTTGGTGTTTACAGGGGGGAAATATAACGTAATTAAATGGGACGGAGGAAGAAAAAAGAAAAACAAAATATATCAAAAATGCTGAAAAAAAAAAAGTCAATTGTAAAAGCCCTGCTGTTGGGACACTAAAAAACAATACTTGAAAACAAAAAAAAACTAAAGTTTTATTGGTTCATGTGGTGAATGGAAAGTAAAAAAAGTATTGAGAAAGGACTTGCTTTGGAACAGGGATGGTGATTAGGAAAACAGAGGAAAGGAAGGGCGAAAGAGGAAAAAACCGAAGAACAAGACTGAGCGGACCAAACATTCAAAAGATGTTTTGCGGGGCTGTCGATGGTACAAGTTAGAAAAGAAAAAAGCGCAAGAATTCGAGGTTTGAGTGGGCGAAGGATGGCGGAGAGGGTCCCACGGCCTGCTCAAAAAAAAAATGAGGCAATTACCGTTTTTACTGATGATGAATATAATAATATTAATGTTGGTGTGGTGTGTGTTGTGTTGTGTTGTTGTGGTGGTGGTGTGTTGTTGTGTTTGTGTGTGGTGGTGTTGTGTGTGGTGTGGTGTGTGTGTGTGTGTTTGGTTGTGGTGTTGCCTTTTCCTCTGCAAAGGGGGGTGGTACTCGCAAGTTTTTTAAACACGGTCCCAGTTTCTTTTGTTTTGAATCACCAAAAAATAAATTAAAAAAAGGGGGACAATTAGGTCTGTCTGGAACATTAAAAAAAAAACCAAAAAGCATGTTTTTTTCCGTCTCGCCACAGGAGTCGGGGGCCGTCAATAATCGCCAACTGCCTTCGTGGTGGGTGGGTAGGTGAGTTGGTATTGTCTGGCGCACAAAAACAATTACGTCCGCCGCTCTTTGCCAGGCCAGGCCAGAAAAAAATTGCTGTGACTAAGAAGCTTTTCATCTTCTACTCCGGACTGTACACAATATGGTTTTCCTGTCTTTTTTGTTTCCATTACCGCTTGGTAAGGTTGTATCCAAGAAAATATTGCCCTGATGGGTCTCTTCCCTCTCTCTTTCCTCTCTCTCTCTCTTTCCTCCCTCCCCTCTTCTCCTCTCTCTCTCTCTCTTCTCTCCTCCCTCTTCTCTCAGAAGATGGGAAGGAAAACAAAGCACAAAACAAACACTTTTCCTCTTGTTCCAGCAAAAAAAAAAAAAAAAAAAAAAAAAAATGCAGATTTACATTTCTTCGTTTAAAATTTTTTTTATCTCTCTTTGTTACTTTTTTTTTCTTTCTTTTTTTTCTGTCTCCTTTTTTGGCGCAACTGGTTTTTTTCCTTTTTCGTGTCCTTTTGAATCAATGAATTTCATTCTCGCTTTCTTTATTAAAATTCTGTGGCGTAACTTTTTTTTTTTTCATATTTCTTCGATTTTTTTCCTTCTCCAAGGTTATATATATATTTTTACTTTACAATGCCCCGATTGTAAAGCCGCTTCTGTTATTCAGTAATTTTTTTTTCTTTCAGTGGATGTTTTTTTTTTTCTCTGCTCATAGTTGGCAAACGCACGAGATTTAAAACCATTAACCGTCCACTCACCACACACATGGAATATAATATATTACAACAAGTATGTATGGTAATATATAAACTATTATTACAATATTATAATTTATATTATATATATATAATATATATATATTAATTATAATAATATAATATTTAATAATAATATACACATAATTATATATTTAATATACAATATATATATAATATATATTATATATAATTAATATAATATAATATATTATAATTATTATATATATTAATATATGTGGGGGGTTTTTTGTGGTTGTGTGTGTGTGTGTGGGTGTGGTGTGGTGTTGTGTTGTGTGTTGGTGTAGTGTGTTGTGTGTGTAATGTGTTGTGTGTGTGTGTGTGTGTGTGGTGTGTAATGTTTGGGTGTGTGTGTATGGGAGGGAGGGGGGGAGGTGGAGGGGGGGAAGGGAGAGAGAGGGGAGGGGAGAGAGGGAGGACGAAGGAAAGAGAAGGGGAGAGAGAGAGAGAGAGAGAAGAGGGGAGGAGAGAGGAGGAGAGAGAAGAAAAAAGGAGAGAGAGGAGAAATGTGTGTGTGTGGTGTGTTGTGTGTTGTTGTATTTTTTCAGTACACTTGTGGGGTTTCCAACTTTCGTACATGTGGGGCCAAAACTTTTTAACCATAGCTTTAAAATAGGCAATTTTTTTATTGAAAATGAGAGGCGGAAAACTCTAAGTTTGTTTTGAAAAAACAGAGTGGTGATTGGGCAAAACTATAAAAAAAAACAAAAAAAAAAAAAAATTTGTAATTAGTAATCAAATTTTGAAAGAACCATCAAGAAAAAAAAAAAAAAAATCCACCTTTTTTTGGCAAAAAAAAAAAAAAATTAAAATAAAAAATTTACTGAAAATATTCATTTGGCTGCTAATCTAAATATTACTCTAAAAGAAAAGCAAAAAGGGGGGTTTCAATAAAAAACATTTTTGGGAAAATCCCGAGGTTGAAAAAAAACAAACCCCGGGCCCAAGCTGACCGCTTTTTTAAAAAAAGGAAGGCTAAAAAAACTCCCAAAAAAGAGGGCCAAATTTTCCTTTAAAATGAGGAAGAAAGTTGATTTTCTTCCCTTCCAGTGAGATAAATTCCAGGGGGAAAGTGGGGGTTTTTTCCCGGGCGAGGGGCATTACAGGTGAAAAAAGGGGAAAGGGAGGAGGATGGCCCACCCTGAAACGAACCCACCCTCGGTTCCGGGGAAGGGGGCCTTTCGCCAAAAAAAAAAAAGCTAAAAAAAAAATTCATATAAAAGGACCTACAGCCCCCGGGTTTAACAAAAGGTTTGCAACGGTGAAAGAAAAAAAAAAAGGGGAACTACCAATGTTGGGATGGGATTAAGAATCACAGGGAAAAACGAGGGTCAAAAAAAGGTTTAAAAAAAGGAGGGGGCCCACTGTAAAAACGTTGCCTCCCAGTTCGCCCAGGGCGGTATATGGGAGGAGGCGAAAACGGGAAAGCCTCCAAATTTGGGGGGGGTGAGTTAAAAAAACGGGTCTAAAAAAATCCTTAAAAAACCCCCTTTTCCAATTTCCCTTTTTAAAATCAAAATTTTAGAATTTTTTTTTATTAGATATATTTTTATACTTAATTTGGGGCCCTAAAAACGTAAAATTTTTATTGATGGTTCTTTATCATTATTTTTACTTTTTTTCAGATAAAAAAAAAAAGGGGGACGGAACATATTTAGGAAAAAAAAAGCTAGGAGGGGGCCAGGGTTGACCTCTACTATGTTGGGGGTGGATGGGGATTCCCAATTTAGGGACAAAAAAAAAAAAAAAAAAAAAAAAATTTGGGGAAAAAAAAAGTATTTTTTCCCAAATCAGTACGTTTGCTGTGGCCGGGAATTACCACCACGTCGAAGGGGTCATTTGTGGAAAAAAGGTTTTTTCCATTACTACATAACACATGGAAGGTCCTTCAGGGGGGCCCAAAAAAAAGGCATGTGGCTTAAAAAAAAACCCGATAAAGGGATGTTTTTGGGGGTAAATAATAAAACCCCCTTCATTTTCCCCGATGGCTCAAAGTTTTTCTATCAACAAGTAAAAACCTTTTTGCTTAAATTTAACTTTTTACGCTGGTTGTCAAAAAACTTTTTTTTGGGTTTCCCCAAAACCCCCCAAATCCACTGGGAATCAAACTTTAAAAATTTTTTTATTGATTGATTTTTTTTCTACACCTTTTAAAAAACATTTATTTTGGAGCTTCTTGATATACAAAAAAAAATCGCAGGCTAAATATTAAAATTGGAAAGCTTTCTTGTCTTTAAACCGGAAAACCATTAAAAAAATAAATTTCCCCACTTGTGTGAAAAAAGGGGAGAAAAAAAAAGTGCTTTGGAAAATAGGCAGTTTCTTTTGGGGGGACTTTTTAAAATTTGAAAGATAGCACCTTCAACTGCTCTATTACAAATTATATGTTAACATTATGGGCAGGAAAACTTTTACTTTTTTTTTTGCATTATATTTTCATGTGAATTTAAAATTAAATTAATTCATGTTTGGTTCATCCATTTTCTTCTGCCCAAGAATAGGTTTTGGATAATTGATTTAAAAAAACTCCCAAAAGCTTAGGCTTCGGCCCCTCGACTGTCGAAAAAAAAAGGTGTCGGGAGGGGGTGGGAAAATGGCGGGGGCTATTTGTAAAATGTTTGTGAAAAAATTGGGCCAATGGATGGAACCTCCCAACTGGCTAATTAGCCCCATGCTAGGAGGGGAATGGGGGAATGTTTTGTGGGGGGGAAAAAACCCCGGGACTTCACATTTAACACGTAACCTCTGGAAATTAGACGGGTTTTTTTTTAAGGAAATAAACGATAGATTGTCTTTCCTTTTTTCAAAATTTTGTAATCGTTTTTCTTTTTTTACAGGTTTAAAAACGATATAAAAAAAAAAAAAAAAAATATCTTAATAAGCATTCCTACCAATTAGTCGATTTCATTGGAAGTTCCCTGCAAAAAAAAAGAAATGTTCATTATTTATATTATATTTTGGATATGGATATATTATTTTTTTTTTGTTTAACTACATGCTATTGGTAATTTTGCTGGCGGAGAGGAATTTTTCAAAATTGATTCTAAAATAAAAAAAATTTTAAAAAAAAACCTTCAGTTTTTTTCAAACCCACATTTTCACACATTTCATCCACGTATTCCATGTAGGTCTTATTTTACGGTTTTTTTGCGTTTTCACCCTGACTTTTTCGAAAAAAAGAATTATAAACAACTGAAATATTTTTATGTTTAATTGGGAAATCATTGGGTCTCCCTTTCTAAAATAATATATAGATAAAGGACTGAAAATTTTCCCAAAATTTATAAAAATTAAAAAAAAAAATAAAACAGGACTGAAATTGGAATTACAAAAAAATGAAAAAAAGGAAAACCACGGGTTTTTTTTTCATTCGAGATATTCAAGGTATTGCCAAGCAACATGAAATTTGGGAGTCAGTTTTTTAGAATTTCCAAATTTTTCCCAAGGGTAGTTCAAAAAAAAGCTGGGTCTAATGTGGGTGGGGACAAAATCCATAGGAAAAACGCGTTTGGTGGCAAAAAAAAAAAATTTTCATTTTAGTTGGGATTGGGGGCCGTTACTAGATGGTGCAGCAAAGGGTGTTCAGCCGATTTTTACCAAAGATTTTTAATTTTTTGAATTTTAGCTGTTTATACATAAAAGGGTTTCAGGGGAAATTGGTAGCGTTTTTTTGTTTTTTTAAAAAAAAAAATAGGGGAAAGGCTAAATGGTAAAAAATTATTTTTTTTTGGGAGAGGAAAGGGGGGAAATGCCAGCCCTCACCCCATAGGTTGTTGTTTCATTTTCGGTTAAAAACAAACAATAAGTTAGGCAAAATTCCTTTTTATTTTTTTTAAAATACCCACATTAACAGCCCATAAGATAAAAAAAAAAATTTTTTTTTTACTATCAATTTTAGTTGAAAGAAAAAAACAAAATTTAGATACTAATACCCTTACTGGTTTTAAATCTATGATCTTACTAATTCACATTTTCCCAAAAATGGTTACAAAAGGGGCCTGGGGTTTTTAAAAAAAAAAATTTTTTTTATTACATTTTTTTTTTTCATCGAAAGGGTGTGTTGAAAATTTATAATTTTTCCCAAAAAAAAAAAAAAAGTAACATATAATATATGTATTTTTCCCCCCCCCCCCCCAAACCCCCCCCCCCCCCCCCCCCCCCCCCCCCCCCCCCCCCCAAAAAAAAAAAAAAAAAAAAAAAAAAAAAAAAAAAAAAAAAAAAAAAAACCCCCCCACCCACCCCCCCCAAACCCAACCAAAAACCCCAAACCCCCCCAAAAAAAAAAAAAAAAAAAAAAAAAAAAAAAAAAAAAAAAACAAAAAACCCAAAAAAAAAAACAAAAAAAAAAAAAAAAAGAAAAAAAAAAAAAATTAAACAAAAAAAAAAAAAAAAAAACCCAATTAAAATATTTTTTTATTTTAAAAATTAATTTTTTTTAAAAATTTTTTTTAAAAAATAATTTATATTTTAAATTTAATTAAAATTTATAAAAATATTAATAATATAATTTTTAAAAAATTTAAAATTTTTATATATGTATATTATATATATAAATTAATTTTTAATAATATAAAAAAAATATTTTTATTATATAAAAATTTTTTAAATTTTTATTTTATAAAATATAATTTAAAATATAAATTTATAATTTTTAATTTATAAAAAATTTTAATTTAAAAAAATAAAATTAATATTAAATATTTATTTAAATTTAAAAATAAAAATTTTTAAAAAATTTTTAAATTTATTTCTTTTTTAAAATAATTTTTTTTTTTTTTTTTTTTTTTTTTATAAATAGATAAAATAAATTAAAAAAATTATTAATAAAATAAAATATATTATATATATTATTTATAAAAATTTAATAAAAAACTTAAAATAAAATAAAATATTATATATAATATAAATAATTTAAATTTTAAAAAATTTTTTTTTTTTAAATAAATTATTTTTTACATATGTATAATAGTTAATATTAAATAAAAATTTTATATAATATAATTTATTATAAATATATTATTTATATAAAATTATAATAATATTTTTTGGGGGTTTTGTGTTTGGTGGGGGTTGGGGGTGTGTGGTTGTTGGTGTGTTTTTTTTTTTTTTTTTTTTAAAATTGAAAAAAAACATATAAATAAAAAAAATTTTTAAATGAAATATTAATAAATATATTAATATTTTTTAAAATTATATATATTATATTAAAATTTTAAATTATATAAGAAAAAATTTTAAAATATATATATTATATAATATATTATTATTTAATTTTAAAATTATATAAAAATAATAATATTATTATATATTTTATTAAAAATATAAATTTAAATTTAATTACATTTTTAAAATATATAAATTTTATAATATAAAATTTATATTTATTATAATTAAATTTAATATATATAATATATATATATAATATTTTATAATATTGTGTTGTTGTTTTTGTTTGGTGTGTGGGGGGTGTTGGGGGTGGTTTTTGTGTGTGTGTGGTGTGTGTGTGTGTGTGGGTGTTGTTGTGTGTGTGTGTGGTGAGTGGTGTCTCTTTGTTTCTATGTATATATACACATACTTATATATATATATATATATATAATATATATCTATATATATTATGGATGTAGATTATAGATATACATACATACTATATAGATATATATATATATATACAGATATATATAGATTATAGATATAGTTATATTAATTATAATACATACCTACCTACATACATACTGAAATATATAAATATATTTATGACTATGTATATATATATATATATATATATATATATTATATATAGTAGTATATATATATATAGATACAGATACACACAGTCATATAATGTATATATATTAATATATATATATTATATATATATATTATATATACTTATATATATATATTGGTCGATTGCTGTGCAGTGTTTGATGGAGTTTCTCTCCTGCGGTGTGGAGGAACAGCTTACTTTCACAGAAAAAGGCCAAGCCTGGGCGAAAGAATGTGAGGAGCCAAGCAGTGCCCATTGCGACAGGCTCCCTCTCTCCACGCAGATGATGACCAGAGGAAGGGCAAGACCAGCACCAGCGGCTCTGGTTCGGATTTCCTCAGGGTTGACTCCCGAAAACCTTTTCATCTTATAGGGGGCCACAAGGCAGTTTTGCACGTTTTTCTGGGAGGACTCCATAGCCTGTGACCATGCACGGACTC
>NW_023661795.1:0-25000 GCF_015228065.2 Penaeus monodon | reverse complement strand
GTGTGTGTGTGTGTGTGTTTTTTATATGTATTTTTATATGAATATTTAATGTCTAGTAGGCATGACTGTTCCAGACATCACACGGCCTTTGCAGCGGCCTCAGATAAAAAGCCGGAGCGCGGGACTGCGAATTGTTAGGTGGCCTGCCGCTCGGCCGCCGCAATGTTGTTCTGGACCCTCGAGTTAACACGGGACACCACGCAACGCGGGGTCTGCAAGGTACATTGCAACGCTAGAGTATTGCAAGTTTGAAATGTGGACGATGCAAATGAGAACGATTTTGGGGCAGCATTTAGAATCGGAGATGACTGGGGGTATGTCACGGGAGAGTTTATGAGACCATCAAGTGTTTCGGCGGTTCGGTCTTTCGCTGTGTAGTTGGAGATGAATGGAGTTAGCGAATACGGGTTCTTTATGGCTTCTTTCGCGAAAATTTAGGTAAAGGCTGTGCACACACACACACACACATGTATGTGTTTCTGTATTTTGTATGTATTTAATATGTATATATATATATATATATATATATAAATATATATATATAATATATATATTATAAAATTTTATATATATAAAATATGCATGTATATATATATATATATACACATAATATGACATATAAAAATATGTATATATATATTTTATATATTATATTATATATAATATATATATATAATATATATATTGCATATTATAAATACATAATAATATAAAATATTATATATATAATATATATATATACATACTTTATAAAATATATATATATATATATAGATATATATATGCTATATATATATATATTATATTAATTATATTTTATATATAAAATATATATATTGAAGGCTAGTCAATAACGATTATGTCATTATTGTCTCTACCCAATCCCGTATAAGTAGAATTAATGCATGGACGAAAGAATGTGAGGAGTAAGCTGTAAGCAGGATTTTTTCCTTAGAGTTGACTCCTAAAGCCTTTTTCATCTTAGAGATGCCACAAGGTAGTGGATTTTTTGTAGCCTTTGAACTACATATATAACTACGGACTGAAATACAAGGCAACATCTGGGCACCACTGTCTTATCTACTAAGACTGACCCAATATTTACAAATCCGTGTGTGCGCTCATGCGTTCATGTGTGTGTAAATATGCACACACGCGCACATGCACGCCCACGCAATGTGTGTGTATGAATGCACGCACGCACGCACGCACGCACACGCACACACACACCCCACACCACACACACCACACCACCCCAAACACACACACACACACAAAACACAAAACACACTATATATATATTATATATATATATATATATATAATATATATATAAAATAAAAATTATTTTATATATATATATATATATATATATACATATATTATTTTATCATATATTATATCAAAATATATATATTTTATATATAATTTTATATTATTTTATATATATAGATGCACACACGCAAGGGTTTGCAAATACGGGGTTAGTCTTATGTAGATAGTGGTGCCCGATTGCTGCCTTGTAGTTCAGTCCGTGCATGGTCACAGGCTATGGGAGTCCTCCCAAGACAACAGTGCACTGCCTTGTGCCACCTATAAGATGAAAAGGTTTCGGGAGTCAACCCTGAGGAAAATTCCGGAACCAGAGCCGCTGGTGCTGGTCTATGCCCTTCCTCTGGGTTCATCAGCTGCGTGGAGAGAGGGAGCCTGTCGCATGGCAACTGCTTGCTCCTCACATTCTTTCGCCCAGGCATTGGCCTTTTTCTGTGAAAGTAAGCTGTCTCACCCCACAGGAGAGGAAACCCCCAGCAAACTGCAAGCACCGACACAAAATAATTTTTAAAATTATATATTATTTAAATATAATTATATATAATTTTATACTGGTGAAATTGTATATATTATATATATTATATTATATATATATAATTTTATATTAAAATTAACATACAATATACGTGTGTTTGATATATGTGTGTGTGTGTGTGGTGGGTTTATATAATAAAAAATTTTAATATATATATATTATTATATATATATATATTAATTTATATTATATATATATATTTAAGTATGTATGTAGGTAGGATGTATATTATAAAATATAATATAATTTTATATATATATAATATAATATATAATAAAATAGTTGTAGTATATAAAAATATAAATCTATAAATTATAATATATAAATTTTTTTTTTTATAATATATATATAAAACATAGAAAGAGACACACCACACACAACACACACACACACACACACAACACACACCACACACCCACACAAAAAACACACCCAAAACCACACACATTTTGGGATATTTTATATAAATATATATATATTTTTTATATATTATTTTTATATATATACACACAGTAGATAATATACATATATATGTGTTTTTAATATAATATTATATATATAAAATATATATATATAATAAATATTTATTATATTATATATTTTTAATATAATTATATAATAATTATAATATTAATTATTATATATATATTTTTAAAAATATTTTATATATATATATATATATATAACAATTTTATATAATTATTTAATGTTTATTTATACATATATGAAAAAAAAAACACACACGAAACCCCACAACACACAACACAACACACACACCACAAAAACCCACACACACAAACCCACCAAACCCACACACAAATTATTAATATAATATATATATATATATATATATATACTAATATATATATTATATATATATTATATATATATGTATACGTAATACTTAAATATATATATATATATATATAATATAGATATATATTTTATATATATATCTAATACATTATTTATATGTTCATTATACATATATGAAAAATAAACACACACACACACACACACACACACACACACACACACACACACGTATATATATTATATATATATATCTATATATATAATATATATATTTTATATATAATATATATGAATATATATATATACATATGTATACATATGTTATGTATGTATATTATATATAATACAATATATATATATATATAATTATATATATATTTTATAATATTATTAATATATGTATACGTATATACTTTATATTATATTAAAATATATATATATAATATTATACATATACATATGTATAAATATGTATATATATTCATATATATATGTTATATATATATAAAATAAAATATATATATATATATATATATTTTACATATATCCCTAGTATATGTATGTTTTTATGTATATGTATATACTTAATACATATATATATATATATATATATATATATATATAATTATATTATATTTGTGTGCGTGTGGTGTTGTGTGTATGTGTCCGGTGTTTGCGTGTGTGTGTGTGTGTGTGTTGGTGTGTGTGTGGGTGTGTGTGTGTGGTGTGTGGGTGGGTGTGTTTGTGTCCGTGTGTTTGTGGGGTGTGTGTGTGTGTTGTTTTGTGTGTGTGTGTGTGTGTGTGTGTGTGTGTGTGTGTGTGTGGGGGTTTTTGTGTGTGTGTTGTGTGCGCGCAGAAATAATATATATATATGTACAGTTCTGGAATTATATTTCAGCACCCCCTTTTTCGATGAAAACAGTGTATAAAAGTATTTTTAAACCCTAGGCCATTTGAAAACATTTGTAGTGTGATTAGTAGATCATAGATAACCAGTAAGAGAAATTAGTATCTATTTTGTTTTCTTCAACTAAATGATAGTAAAATATTTGTTATCTATGACTGTAATGTGATATTTAAAAAATACGATTGCCTAGACTTATTTTTTTACCGAATGACAACACCTATGGGGTGAGGCTGCATTTCCCCCTTCTCTCAACCCCAATAATTTACCATTATAGCTTCATATTTTTGAAACATAAAAACGCTACATTCATGAAACATCTATGTATAACAGCTAAATCAAATAAAAATCTTTGTAAAATCGCTGACACGTAGCTGCACCATCTAGTAGCGGCTAAATCGAACTAAATGAAGTTTTTTCGCCACCAAACGCGTTTCCTATGAGATGTCGCACCCACATTAGACCAGCTGTTTGAACTACCCGTGGAAATTGAATATCTAAGAACTGACTCCCAATACATGTGCTGCATACCTGATATCTCGATGAAAAATCGTGTTCTCTCTCTTTCATTTGTAATTCATTCAGTCTTTATTTATATCATTTATATTTATAATTGATTCAGTCTTTATCTATATTATTTTTTCAGAGGTAGACAATGATTCAATAAACATAAAATATTCAGTGTTATAATCTTTTTCGAACGTCAGGTGAACGCAAAACCGTAGTAGGACTACAGTGAATACGTGGATGACTGTGTGAATGTGTTGAGAAACTGAAGTTTTTAAAATTTTATTTAGAATCATTTGAACTTCTCTCCGCAGCAAATACCATAGCATGTAGTTAACAACAAAAATATATATACATATCAAATATATATAATAATGAACATACTTTTTGCAGGAACTTCAATGAATCGACTAATTGGTAGGATGCTTATTAGAGATATTTTTACTATCGTTTTACCTGTAAAAAGAAAAACGATTACAATTGTAGAAAAGAAAGACAATCTATCGTTATTCTAAACCATGTCTAATTCCAGAGGTTACGTGTAAATGTGAAGTCCCGGTTCCCTCCACAACACTTCCCATTCCCTCCTAGCATGGTCTATTAGCAGTTGGGAGGTTCATCCATTGGCCATTTCACAAACATTTACAATAGCCCGCATTTCCACCGTCCCGACACCTTTTTTACGACAGTCGAGGGGGCGAGGCTAAGCTTTGGGAGTTAAATCATATCCAAACCTATCTGTGGCAGAAATGAATGAACAAACATGATAATAATTATAAATCACATGAAATATAATGCAGAACAGTAAAGTCATGCCATAATGTACATATAATTTGTATAGAGCAGTGAAGGTGCTATCTTCAAATTTAAAAGTCCGAAAGAACTGCTATTTTCAAAGCACTTTTTCTCCTTTTCACACAAGTGATTACTTTAATGGTTCGTTAAAGACAGAAGCTTTCATTTAATATTAGCTGCGATTTTGTAATATCAAGAAGCTCAAAGTAGTGTTTAATGGTGTAGAAAAAAAATCAATCAATAAAAATCTTATGTAGATTCCCAGTGATGGGGTGGAGCCAAACGTTTGACAACAGCGTAAAAGTAATTAAGCAACAGGTTTTACTTGTTGATAGACAACTTTGAGCCATCGGGAATGAAGGCTTATATTTACCCAAACATCTTTATCGGGTTTAAGCCACATGCCTTGCTTGGCCGCTGAAGGACCTCCATGTGTATGTAGTAATGGAACCATTTCACAAATGACCTCGACGTGTGTATTCGGCACAGCAGCGTACTGATGGGAGAAATACTTATTCTAAATTTTTTTTTTTTTTTTGTCTAAATTGAATCCCCATCCACCCCCACATAGTAGAGGTCACGTGGCCACTCCTAGCTATTTCCTAAATATGTCGTCTGTTATATCTGAAAAGTAAATAATGATAAAGAACCATCATAAATTACGTTTAGGGCCCAATTAAGTATAAACATATATCTAATAAAAAAAATTCTAAATTGATTTATAAGCAAATTGAAAAGGGTTAAGGATATTTAGACCCGTTAACTCACCCACCAATGGAGCTTCCCGTGCGCTCTCCATATACCGCTGGGCGAACTGGAGGCAACGTTGACAGTGTCCTCTTTCAACCTTTCTTTGACGTCGTTCTGTGATCTATCCCATCTACATGTAGTCGTTTTCTTCACCGTGCAGCTTGTTACCAGGGGCTGTAGGTCTTTATATGAATTTTAGCTGTTTTGGCGAAGGGCCATCCGGAACGAGGGTGGTCGTTCAGGGTGCCATCCTCCTCCTACCTTATTCACCTGTATGCCATCGACCGGGAAATCCCCAACTCTCTGGATATCTCACTGGAAGAGAAATCACTTTCTCTCATTCAAAGGAATTGGCCTCTATTTGGAGTTTCAGCTTGCTTTTTAAAAAGCGGTCAGCTTGGCAGGCTTGTTTTCACCTCGGATTTCCCATATGTTATTATGACGCCTTATGCTTTCTTAGAGTATATTAGGATTAGCAGCCAAATGAATATTCAGTAATTTATTAACATTTTTTGCCATAAAGAGTGATTTTTTTCTTGATGGTCTTCAAATAGATACTAATACACTTTTTGTTTTTTTATAGTTTGCCAATCACACTCTGTTTCAAACAACTTAGAGTTTCCGCCTCATTCATAAAAAATGCTATTTAAGCTATGGTAAAAGTTGCCACATGTACGAAAGTGGAACCCAGCAAGTGTACTGAAATACACACACACACACACACACACACATTCTCTCTCTCTTTCTCTCTCTCTCTCTCTCTCTCTCTCTCTCTCTCTCTCTCTCTCTCTCTCTCTCTCTCTCTCTCTCTCTCTCTCTCTCATACACACACACACACATACACACACACACACACACACCACACACACACACACACAAACACACCCACACATATAATAATATATATATATAATATAATATATATATATATAATATATCTATATATATATATGTATTTCTATTAATGTGTTAATATATATATATATAATATATATATATAATAATATATATTATATATAAAAGATATATAGACTAGTTCTATTTGTTATACATACCATACTTGTATATATATATAGCCATGTGTGTGAGGACGGTCTGTTTTGAATCTGTGCGTGTGCCACCTAGAGCAGGAGGAAAAAACATTCCACTGAAAAGAAAAAATACTGAAATAACAGAAGTGGCTACAATCGGGCATTGTGTAAAGTAAAAATATATATAACTTTGAGAGGAAATCGAAGAATATTGAAAAAAAAAGTTTACGCACAGGAATTAATCAAGAAGCGAGATGAATCATGAATCAAAGACACGAAAAGGAAAAACAGTGCCAAAAGGAGACAGAAAAAAGAAAAGAAAAAGTTACAAAGAGAGAGATAAAACTTTAACGAAGAAATGTTATCTGCATTTTTGTTTTTTTTTTGCTTGGGAACAAGAGAAGTGTTGTTGCTTTGTTTCCCATCTTATGAGAGAGAGAGAGAGACGAGAGAGAGAGAGAGAGGACTGAGGAGATGAGAGAGAGAGAGAGAGAGGAGAGAAGAGCAGAGAGACCATCAGGGCAATATTTCTTGGATACAACCTTACCAGCGTATGGACAAAAAGAAGGGACATATGTGTCCAGTCGAGTTAGAAGATGAAAAGTTTAGTCACAGGCATTCTGGCTGGCTAGGCAGAGCGGCGACGTAATTGTTGCGCAGAACATACCACTCTAACCCCACACACGAAGGCAGTGAGATTATTGACGGCCCGACTCTGTGGCGAGACGGAAACCTGCTTGTGTGCTATGTCAGACAGACTAATGTCTTTTTATTTATTTGGTGATCAACAGAACTGGACGTGTAACAAACTTGCGAGTACACCACCCCCCTTGCAGAGGAAGGCCACACACACACACACAAACACACACACACACACAACAAACACAAAACAAACACACCACACACACACACAACACACACAACACACACACACACAATATATAGATCATCATCAGTAAACGTATCTCATGTGTTGAGGCAAGCCGTGGACCTCTCCGCCATCCTTCGCCACTCAACTAGATCTTGCGCTTTTTTCTACTGGTTACCAGCGACAGCCGCAAACATCTTTGATGTGTCGCTCAGTCTTGTCTCCCCCCTTGGTTTTTTGCCTCTCCTCTGTTTCCTATCCCATCCCTTTCAGCAAAGTCTTCTCAAATAACTTTTACTTCTCATCCAGGACCAATAAACTTTAGTTCCTTTTGTCAAGATGTCCAACAGCATGGCTTTACATTGACTTTTTTGTCCAGCAGTTGATCATTTGTTTTCTTCTCCGTCCATTGAATACCGTAGTATCGTCGTAACACCACAGTCAAAAACGTTGACCTTTTTCTTGTCTCTATCTTCTTCAACACCCAACAACTCAGAACCATATGACGCATTGGACAAACTAATGAGTTCAATAACTCAGTTTGTCTGTAAGGTTCATGCTTCGGTCTTTCTAGAGTATGAGAGCACTGTGGCATTTTGGCACTGGCAATTCTCTTTTTAATCTCCGGTGAATCATCAGTGTATAGTTAAAACAGCTCCAAGATAAAGGAACTCTCACATTTTCGACAACCACCCATTGATTGTAATAGGCTCATCATCATTACGGCGATTATCTTCGAATCTCCATGATAAGCTTCAATGGCCTTAAGAACAAACCATCCTTTTCGCTCGTGACTTTCTAAAACTTATCGAACAGTTGTTTGTAGTTCAATGATACTGCTGGCAATTAAAAGTATGTCACAGCGTAGCTTAGATTGATAATTTGTATCTTTTTCCCCCAACATTACAGTCCTTCCAAAATTTTCTAAAAGCATCTATAGAATTGCTTCAGAATAATTTTAAAAAGGTGTGGAGACAGGAATGACAAACCTGTCACACTCCCCTGGTTGACTTTGAAACCATAGTTAAACCCATAAGGGTTCTACAGTGCTGGTTGTGGTCAACTGGCTTTTATTAGGTAGATGAGTGTTTTTAGAAAAAGAAAAGAAACCTCATATCGTTCAGGTTATTCCAGAGGATATCGTGATCAACAGTATCAAAAGCCTTCGAGTAATCGATTGAAACACAGGTATAGGTCTTTCATGGTGTTTTTCTGTTTTTCTCTATGATCAGTTTTAGATTAGAATCCGGTTTCTTGGTACCATTTTCCCAGGGCGAACGGAAAACCTGCTGTTCGTCGAGCAATTTCTTCTCTTAACTTTTCAATTTCATTCTTGGTCAGCAATAATTTTCAAAAAATTTTGCTGCTTTGACTTATTAATGCAATTGTCAGTTATGTTGCCATGGAGTGCATACACCTTTTTTAGGTATGGGAGTAAAAAACTGATTTTACCCAGTCTGCCTGGCCATTTTCTTCATTATCCATATTTTCGTACAAAGTTTGTAGAAAAAGTATTCAACACTTTCGCCAGAGCACTCTTGATTAGTTCTGCTGTTATTTCATCTATTCCCGGGCTCTGTATTCTTTAATTCTTTTTGGCTTTATAAACTTCGTCTAGCAGTGGTGGTGGGTCATCTTCGTCTGTTCATTGAGGTCGATTAATGTTGTGGGTAGATCTGATTCTTTTGTAGGTTGGAACAATATTATTCCATCTATCTGTGACTTCTTATTCCATCACATAAACTAGAACATCTTCAGTTTGATATTGTCCATTGTAGTTAAATTTTCGTGGTAATGTTTAGTACTCCTTTGGTAGAGTTCTTTAGTTGTCTATGTAGAACAGTTTTCAATCTCTGGCAATGTTCATTTCAATAATTTTTCCTTATCTCGTCGCAATTCTAATCTTGAATATTTGTATTTTGATTTGTAAATTATATCCTTTTTTCAACTGGGTTATTATACCCTTTGATTTTAGGGCATCATTCTTGTCAATTTCACTGGTGTTTTTTTCATATATTCAGGGGGAAATGTTGTCTTTTCTTTTTGGTGATAGTTCTTAAGCTAGCGGCTCAGCAGGAGTTCTTTTCCTTCTTCCCACAACTCATTGGTGTTTTAGCATCTCACATTGATTGAGTACTTCCAAATTTGTTTTGACACTGTAATTCTGTAATTGTATCAAGAGTTGTGTAGTCGAGCTTTAGAAGGTGGTGTTGATGCTCCATCTTTTTGAGTTTATTTGACAAGCGATAGTTAGTAGTTGGTGGTCACGTTGCAGTCGGCACCATTCGTTGTCTTGGCATTTTTTATTACAAACTGGTTAACACAATGTAGTCATTTGTTGTGTGTTCTTTTGTCTGGTAAAAACCACGTGTACAAGGGTCTTGGGTGCGGGTTTGGAACAATGGTTGGCTATAACTAGATTATTTGTCTAACAGAAATTCAAATAAAATCTTCACCTTTCATTTATATCTCCAAGACCCAGTTTTCCACAGGTGTAATTTTTAGATTACTTTTTGCTACTTTGGCCGTTGAGGTCTCCCATGATTACTTTTTACATCTCTTTTATGGATTGTGTCTAAAGTTTCCTTGGAGCGTATTACAAAAAAGTTTTCGCATTTCTTCATCACTTGCAATGTTGGTTGGTGCGTAAGCATTTATTTAGACTAATGTTATGGGGTTTGCTTGTATTCTGACTTTTAAAATGCGATTCATTATTGGGCTGTACCCAATTAGTGCATTTGCAGTTTTTTTTCGTAAGAATCATAGCATCTCCGTGACTATAATTTCCTTTTCTTTCCAGAAAAAAGAACTGGTCTGTTTTCTTTAGTTTGAAAAACTTCCATTACTTTTCCAATTGGTCTCACTGATTCCTAGTATTTTGAATGTTGTATCTATCCATTTTCGGTACAGACAGTATGTAAATTTACCCAACTCTTCATTTTCCTTATGTCCATGTTCCGATTTAATGTGTTTCTTAATTGACAGTTTTCTTTGTCTTCTTTTCTTCCAGATGCAAATCTAAAATTGTCAGCCTGGTTGCCTACTGAACAACGCGCCCCTTGATAATCCACGCGACGGCGATGTGGTATGAATTATCAGTTCTGTATTTAATCATTGTGTAGAGGAGAAAAGAAAGCGAGCCAGTCGCAACTAAATAGGAGAAACTATCTTGCCGCTTGAAACAGTTACACTGTAATACACCAGAGATATGTAGGTGAAACCAGTAATTCAGTGAAACCAAAGGTTTTCACCAGATATCCACTGCCTGCTGCCGACAGCTTCACCCGCAACCCTGGCATAGGGAGCTAATAGGGTGCTAGCCCGGTCAGGAACCCCAGGGTGCAGTTTAGTGTCTTACCCAGGACAGATATATATATATATATATATATATATATATATATATAAAAGATCTATAATACAAATATATTATACATATATATATATTAAATATAGTATATAGAGATATATATATATAAATATATATATATATATATATATTAGATGTATATATATATAATACATAATAATATGATTAAGAATATATAAATATAATATTTATTATATATAAATATATATATATACATTATATATATATATATATATATATATATCCATTATATATATAATATATACACACATAGTATATACACACATCTATTGTATATATACCATACATACATACAACTTATATATATATATATAATATATAAATATATATATATATATATATATATAAAAATATAAACAACATATTACACACACACTCACACACACACACACACACACACACCCACATAGATAATTAAATATATAAATATATATATATTATGTATAGTTTATATATGTAAATATATATAGTATATATATATATATATGTATATAATATATATATTATATATATATAATATATAATATATATCTTCTTTAACGTAGGTTCATGTCCTGAGCCGCCTTGGTCACAGCATGATACTCCAATTGCAGTTTCACGTTGTGATGTCTGGAGTGGAGTACGTGGTTAGGGTCCCAGTTCTTTCCACGGGGAGAGTGCGGTGTTACTTTAGGGGTAATCTTCTCTCTATTTTATCCGGGCTTGGGACCAGCAATTACTTGGGCGGCTTGGCCAACAGTGGTAGGTAGGCAATCGAGGTGAAGTTCCGCCCAAGGGAACAACGCCGCCCGGCCGGTGACTCGAACCTCGAATCAGATTGTCGTCTGACAGTGTTGAGTTCCGACGCTCTAACTATTCGGCCACCGCGGCCTGATGATCATGGGATTCATGATTTTTCTTGGCAAATTTAGAGCGGGGTTTCACATTGCCTTCCGCCGGGTTTTTTTTTTCTTATTTTACCGGATTGACTGGGCTGGCATCCACCAAGGCAGCTAGGCAGGGGCAATCGAGGTGAAGTTCCTTGCCAAGGATCAACGCGCCGGCCGGTAAACTCGAACCCTCCAAACTCAGATTGCCGTCGTGAAAGTCTTGAGTCCGACGCACTCTTAAACATTCGGCCACGCGGCATATATATATATAATATATATATATATATATATATATATAATTATATAATATATCTAGAATATCATCATCATTTAACAGTAGTTCATGTCTGAGCGCCGGCGTGGTAACAGCATGTTACTCAATTGAAGTTTTCACGTTGTGATGCCTTTGGAATGAGTTACATGGTAGGGTCCCCAGTTCCTTTCCCGGAGATGCCCCGGTGTTACCTTTTTAGGTAACATTCTCTCTATTTTATCCGGGCTTGGGAACCAGCACTGACTTGAGCTGGTTTGGCCCACCCAGTGGCTAGGAGGCAATCGGGTGTGAAGTCCTTGCCCAAGGGAAACAACGCGGCGGTCGGTGACTCGAACCCTCCGAACTCAGATTTGGTCGTGACAGTATTGAGTCGACGCTCTAACCATTGACCAACCGCAGCCTGACGATCATGGCTTCCATGATTTTCTTGGCAAGTTGGAGGCAGTGGTTTGCCATTGCCTTTCGCCCGTGTTTGTATCGAGTTCACCATCTCTATTTACCCGGCACTGACTTTGGGCTGACTTGGCGCCCCAGGGGCTAGCGCAGGCAAACGAGGTGAAGTTCCTTGCACTCAAGGAAAAACAACGCGGGCGGTCGGTGACTCGAACCCTCGACACTCAGATTGCCGTCGTGACAGTTTGAAGTTCCGACGCTTAACCATCGGCACCGTGGCCCCACCAATGACTATAATTGTTTTTTATGCTATCAGGGCCAGATTTTATGCAAAGTAGTGCACCAGAACCGGTCTTCCTTTAACTCCCCTCTTAAGAAAAAAAAAACAAAAAAAAAAAAAAAAAAAAAATATATATATATATATATATATGTATATATATAATATATATAATATATATATAATATATATATATGTTATATAAATAATATATACTATATATTATATATATATATATCTAATACATACACATAGTATATACACCATAAATTTATCGACACAACAACATATAGATAGATAGATAGATAGATAGATAAGATAGTAGATCTAGGTATAGATTTATATATATATATATAATATATATATATATATATATGTGTGTGTTGGTGTGTGTGTGTGTGAGTGTGTCTGACCGTGTGGGTTTTTTAGGTTGGTGTGTGTGTGTGTGGAGGTGTGTGTGTGTGTCGGTGGTGTGTGTGTGTGTGTGTGTGTATTCCTGTGTGTGTGTGTGTGTGTGTGTGTTGTGCTGGTCGTGGGTGTGTGTGTACCAATATCATACCAAATATCAAGTCTTGAAAAATATTCAAGACGGGCGAGCAGGTAAGAGTGCAAAATAAGATTCTTTCAGCGGAGTCTTACGTCGAAGTGAACAAGTTAACCTGATTATAGGTCGCTGACTATTGGTCTTTTCTCACCTTCATAAATGAGAAGAGAGGGTTTGTTGAAGAGGCATGAAGGAAGATGATTAATTTAACAAAGGAAGAGATATCTTTCGACTTACATGTTTAGCTTATAATCGAATGAGTTGAAAATCGAAGTACTTAAAGGTGGAAAGCAGGAAATAAGGAAATAAGGAGTTTCTAGCTTCTATACAGAAAAACACTAAGGACGAACAGTTGCAGTGACGCATTTTTGCCTTGCATTGATCAAGGCACTCAACCATGTGTTCGTGTTTAACTGAAGCCACATAACTTGTATTCTATAACACGTTATAATATAGAAGCATCCCAGAGACAGAACAGAATATTACATGCAGCCGTCAAAGAATTGGAGATGTTGTTCTGTTGTAGCCTTTGCCCATGTCACTGCGACCGTGAAAAAACTACTGGACACAGTGTTTACATTTTCAGCAATCATGAAAAATATAGTTTCATGTGTTCTTTATTGTTTTTTGTTAATTTATTCATCACATTGTTATCATTAGTAGTGTAATAACGTCGTAGGAGGTGGACACGGTACAATAATTGGCTAGTAGTACTAGTACTAATACTAGTAGTAGTAGCAGCAGTCATAGTAGAAGTAGTAAAACTACTAGTAGCAGCAGTTGTATTAATAGTAGTATAAATACTATCAACAGCAGTAGAAGTTGTAGCAGCAGCGGTGGCGGCGCCGCATCACTCAAGTTCATATAAATACTTACAACGACCTGTGCAACCGCAGCAAGGAGTTTGTAGTAGTGGTAGTAGTAGCAGCAGTAGTACGCAAGCCTTTATGAAGCAAATCTACCCATTTCCATTCAGGTAAATACCTTGCTTCGTCTACGTGCACCATTATGACATAGGAAATTACGTATGGTATGCAGTACATAGGCCTGCTGAGATTACTTGTGGGTGGCGATGACCCGCTGGGAAAGCTGGTCTGGCTTTTTTCTGAGCCTTAAATGTAAGCCTTAAGGCATTTGGGTTTGAGCGCTCTGATGAAGGAGTCTACATGTTTTATTCACGTTTAGGTGTAATGGATATAGTCAGTTATGTAAAAAAGAAAAAAAAAATCCGGAAGCTGTATCAATTAAAGGACGTCATGATCATATTTCCAATCAAAAGTTGGCGGGGCAGCATGTAACTTCATATATATATATGAGTATATAATAGATATAGAAATATAGTATATATATAGTATAGAGATATTAGATATATTGTAGATGAGAACAGATAGATAGAGTATAGATATATAATATATATAATAATATATAATATACATATATAATATATATAGATATTTATATAGTATATATCTTATAATTATATATTATATATATAATGTATATATATAGATAGATATGGAATGTATATATGTATATGTACATAGGTACAAATGATATATTATATAATATATATATAGATATAATTATATATATATATAGATGACAATATTAATATGTATATACTACATCTATTATCTATATATATATATATATATATAATATAATATATATATATATATATATATACATACTATATATATATGTGTGTGTGTGTGGCGGTGTGTATGTGTGGCTGTGTGTGTTTAGATATAGATTTTTAAATATACATATTTATATAGATTACATAGATATAGATAGAATTATTTATTATATACATTTTTTTTCCAATATGTATATAGTTACATATATATCTTATATATATACATATATATATGTGTGTGTGTGTGTGTGTGTGTGTGTGTGTGTGTGAAGTCAGGAAAATAATCCATCGTTACCTTACTGGAGCCCTTCTTCTGTGTTGGGGGGGGGGGATCTTGTTAGCCCATCATGGCTATAGTTACAATCTTTTATTAAATATTTGAAACTGAACTAAGGAATCCGATATTTCAAGCGTGCGTTTCGAATGACCAGTTGTGTTTTATGTATTTAATTTTTTATATCTTAATTATCTAAATAATTAAAATACGAGTTTTTCATATTTTTACTCTCATTATGAACAAAAACGATGGTGGTAACAAAAAAAGTATGTTCATCATATCCGGTACTGGTAATAAATCAATGATTAAACGGCTTATCAGATTTTTTTTTACGTAGGTTTCATGTTTGAGCCGCCGTGGTCACAGGGCAGGGTATAATGTAAGTGCAGTAAAGCACATGCCCAGGAAAGTCGGCAAATGCATGCATCTGTGGGAACGGCTGCCCGATGAAGGCAAAACAACTACTACGGAACTAGTGGCATTTCCTTTAATAACACAACTATATTAAAGAACAAATATATATTATAAAAATAAAATATGCTAACAGTTGAAACGTCATTATACTCGAGAAGGTTGCAGAGAAACAAATATAACAAAAAATCATTGAAAGACATGAGTGCTCATTGTCATACACGAACTTAAGAAATTCAGAAAAACACAGATGATTCCCCATGTTAAAAAAAACAACATAATCTGAAGAGAGACATTTGTAAAAGAAAATTTTTCGAAATCTTTCTCACATAAACTGCAAATTGCGAATCGACTTTTCTATTATTTCTCAGGAGGAATAAGAGATAAGCCATAGAAAATGGGAGACAGTAGGGAGATTTACCTTGATACAGGCCCTCATTTTTGCTCATGTCCAAAATAAGGAATAAAATAAAATGTGTTGACATTATGGAATATATTATTAGATAATCTGTACACCATTGTTTTCATTGAACCTCAACAAATCCATTATTTTACTTAACTCTAAACAACTGCGGAAATATATGATTCACGGAAAAACGGTACCTATTGGCGTCATCTCTTGGTTCTTAATGCGCTGCTCTGTGCTTTCTGATTTTTTATTTTTTTTTGTGGGGGGGCTGCGCATGTGTTGCCATCGATAGTATTCTATACTTTAATATTTTTCATATTAAATTTGTGTTCTTCTTGATAATTTCGATGACTCCATCATATACATAGTACGGTACTATATGCGCAAAAACTTATATCTCGTAGGATATGGTTGAATAACTAGCTTGACCCAAAGTTCTACAAACCATATAAATTAGCCTTGGTATTCATGCCCTTGTCAAGATTGGCCATATACTATATATATATATAATATATATATATATATAATTTATATATAGATATATATAGATAATATATATATGTATAATATGATATATAATATTTATGATATAATATAATATTTTTTCACGGCCCTTCCACAAGGACGTTGGCGAATCATGGATTCCAGATTTTCTTGGCAATTTAGGAGCGTTGGTTTGCCGTTCCTTCCGCCCGGTTTTGTTTCTGATCGAGTCACCATCTCTATTTACCTGGTCGAGGACCGCATGACTTGGGCTGGCGTACCCACCCAGTGGCTAGGTAGTAAACAATTTGAAGTTCCTTGCCCAAAGGGAACAACGCGCGGCCGGTGACTGAACCCTCGGAACTCAGATTGCCCGTCGTGCAGTCGAGTCCATGCTTAAACCACTCGTCCACCGCGGTCTCTCTCTCTCTGCCTCTCTCTCTCTCTCTCTCTCTCTCTCTCTCTCTATCTATCTCGATATATAATATATATATCTATATATATATAATATATATATTATATATATATTATATAGATAATATAAATAGATAGATTATATATATATATACATATAGATATTAAATATATAATATATACGACTATATTAGTATATATAGAAATATACTATATATAAATATATATAGATATATATAGATAAGATATATAGAAGATCATATAGATATATACATATAATCATAATTGTATATTAAATCATTAATATATATGTACACATATATATGTATACCAAATATATATACTATTAGATGATTCATATATATATATAGAATAGATATATATATATATATTATATAAGTATATATACATATATATATATGACAAATATACACGATTATATTTGTAAGTATATAAATATATTAACAGTGTAGCAGTCAAGGTAGCAGACGGGACGGTGACCTCACTCACTCCCCCCATGCTTCCTCCAGATGGATAACGGTCACTACTATACCGAGGGATGGACTAGGCCTCAGTGAGTTCGTGTCAAGCAACGGAGCGGTAAGGCGGCTTCGCCTCTCCCTCCGGGCTAGCTGACCTGACCGCGACCCAGCATACAGCCATACTATAAATAGGGTACATGCATCGCATGTTCATATACTGCTTTGTGCTTCAATTACGAGCGAAGTAGTATACAGTATAATACCCTCTGTTCACCATTGTAAGAAGAATAACAGTCTTTCACATACATCTATATATATATCTTTTGTGTTTATATATATCTATGTGTGGTGTGTGTGCAAATCCTGAATTCTTGATGGTTCCTTATAATGAGGAACTTGTCCGAAAAGAACTGTGTTTGTGTGCTATGCACACACACACACACACACACACACACCACACAACAGTATATATATAATAATATATATGATATATATATATATATATATATAGATATAGATATAATATATATATATAATATATAATGTGTGTGTGTGTGTTGTGTGTGTGGTGTATATATATAATATTATATCTAATATTATATATATATATGCAGGATTATATATAGATATAATAATGCATAAATTTATATTATAGATATATATATATATATATATATATATATCTATATATGCATATCATTTTATATATCTAGTATATACATTCTCATATAGATATTATATGCATACCATTGTCGATAGATAAGATATATACTATAGATGTATATCTATATATATATATATATATATATATAAATATTATATATTATATATATATGGCATTACATTTTATGAATATAATTCTATTTGTATGTACGTAAGTATGTGTGTGTGTGTGCGTGTGTGTGTGTGGTGTGTGTGTGTGTTGTACACACATAGTGCTTTGGGTCTTTTTTGTGCAACAGAACTGCAGTCCTTAAAAAAAGACATAAGCAAGTACAACGATTTTAACTATGCATGGTATAAGTATGCACCTGAATTTCCATAGTAAACACCCACACAAACGTGAACAAATTCAACTACAACAACAACAAAAAACCTTTCCCTTCAGATCTTTCGCCAGAATGCCATACCAAGCAAGGTTCAGGTAAACTCAGTCTCTACGTGTGTGAGGGGAGACTGAAAAGGCAAATCAGGCAGGGAATTGGGATGTTGTAATTGGAGTTCCAGCTTAGACGGGGCATTACCACGCAAATAGACTCGGTCCTTTAACCGGCAGAGCTTGATTACATTCGTTTTTTTCCTTTGGATTCCTTATCTTCGGGTTTGTTCTTTCGGTTAGCTGAAATGACCCGCTTTATGAATTTAGGAGTATTTAAAATATATATCACTCGGCATCATTGCTACTTTGTTTCTATTATTATTCTTGTTCTTATTATTGTTGTCTATTTCGTATAATATATATATATATATATATATATATATATATATATATATATATATATGTTACATTATTTATACATAATACAATTTATATATCTTTTTAATTATTACTATCAAATATTGTCACACTTATTCTCATTATCATTACTACTGTCATGATAATGAGAATAAGTGTGATAATAACAATATTTGATAGTAATAATTAAAAAGATATATAAATTGTATTATGTATAAATAATGTAAACATATATATACTATATATATATATTATATATATATATAATATATATATAATATATAACAACAACAACAATATATATATATATATATATATACTATATATATATATATATATACTATATATACTGATTGTTTGTATTCATTATTTATTCATTGTTACTTCGTTGTTATAATCAAAATCTTTTTTATTTATTTTTCTTCTTCTTTTCTCTCTTCTTCTTCTTCTTATATTATTATATTATTATTATATTAATTATTATTATTATGATTAGTTATTATTATCATCATTATATTATTATTGTTAATTGTTTATATATTGTGAATGTATATTACTGTAATTAAGTTTGTGAATACTTATATTATGATCATTTTGCATTATAAGTTTATCATATAATTATTATTATTGTTATTATTATGATTATCATATAATACACTATATACTACTACTACTAATACTACTACTAATGAGAATAATAATAATAATAATAGTAATAATAATCATAATTAATTAATAAATAATAACAGTAATTGCTATCATCATCACCATTATTGGTAATAATTACTAATTATTATTATCAATATTTATGTTATTTTTGTCTTCTTCTTATTACTAGATGATTATTTAGTATTACTATTATTTAGTTATTTATTCGTATATTATTATATTATTATTATTATGTTAATATTACTATTACTGGTATTATTATTATTACCATTATTACATTATTCTTATTAATATAAAAATTATGATTATTATAACATCATTATTATTACTATCGTTAAAACAATTACTACAATAATTGTTATTGTTTTTGTTATTTTTTATCATTATCGTTATTGGTATTATTGTTTTGTTATTATTTTATTCTTTTATCATTATCGTTATTGTTATTATTATTGTCATTATTATTATCGTTATCAGTATCAATATTTTTGTTATTACTGTCATTTTTTCATTATTATAATAACTATTATTACTATTAGTATTATCATTATGTTTATCATTATTATCATTATCAATACAATAATTACAATTTTTGTTATTATTATCATTATTGTCATATCATCATCATTATTGTTATTGCTATTGTTGCTGTTACTGTTCTTGTAATTATTAATATTATTATCATTATCATTATTAGTATTATTGCTGTTATTGTTCTTGTAACTATCATCATTAGTCATATAGAGATATATATATAATATCTATAGAGAGATATGATATATATAGAGTAGAGATATATATAATAATATATAACATACTATAGTAGAGATATATAATATATAATATTACTAAATGGAATATATATATATAGATATAGAATAGTATATATATATATATATATTATATATCTATATATATATAATATATAATACAAACACACACACATAACATATAAATAAATAAATAAATCTGAATTTATTAAATGAGATAGTTATAGATATATATATATATTTATATATATATATATAGTATATATGAATATATATAATATGTGTGTATGTACGTATATTATTATATATAATATATATAATATATATTATCCCTATATTGGTTTTTTTTAATATAATATATTATATGGTTTTTTCATTATTTTACTCTCTTTATAACAAAACGAGGATAAAAAAAAAAACGATTTATCTCACCCCCCCGGTACGTTTAATAAATCAAAATGATTAAACGGTTTCATTTTTTTTTTTTTTAACGGTGGGGTTCATGTTTGGGGACGCCGTGGTCAAGCACATGGGTAAAAATGTAAAGTGCAGTAAAGCACATCCCAGGAAAAAGGTGGGAAAATGCTTGCATCTGGGGGAAAACCGGCTCCCGATAAAGGGAAAAAAAATTACTACGGAATGTGGTTTTTTCCTTTTTTAAATCAAACCCCTATATTAAGAAAAAAATATATCATTATAAAAAAAAATATCTAAAGTTGAACTTCATTATCTCCGAGAAGGTTGCATAAAAAAACAAATATACAAAATCATTGAAAGACATGATGCTCTTTTGTCATAAACGACACTTAAAAAAATCAAAAAAAAAACGATTTTGTTTCCCCCCATGTGTAAAAACAACTAATTCTGAGATAGGCTTTTTGTAAAAAAAAAATTTTTCGAAACCTTTCCTTCACAAAAAACTGAAAATTGAATTCGACTTTTCTATTATTCTCGGGGGGAATAAGAAGAAGCCATAAAAAAAGGGGGAGACAGTAGGAAATTTTTTTACCTTTGATACACCCTTTTTTTGCCTGTCCCAAAAAAGGAATAAATATTGTTTGACATTTATGGAAATATATTTTAGAAAAAATCTTTTCATGAACCCAACATACTCCATATCTTTTTTTAAAACTCTAAACAAACTGGGAAAATATATTTCAACGAGGTATCCTCTATTGGCGTCTCTTTTGGGTTTTTAATTGCGCTGCTCTGTGCTTTTCTGTTTTTTTTTTTTTTGGGGGGGGGGCTGCGCATGTGTTGCCATTCGTAGTTTCTATTACTTTTAAATATTTTTTTATAAATTAAAAATTTTTGTTTTGATAATTTCGATGACTCCATCATATAATAGTAATGTTTCTATATCGCAAAATTATATTCGTAGGATTATGGTGATAACTGCTGACCCAAAGTTCAAACCATTATTAAATTTATCCTTGGTATCATTGCCCTTGTCAGGGGGCATTTATATAATATAATTATATATATTTATATATATATTATTATATTTTAATAATATATATATATAATGAAATTTATTATAATATAATTTTATATTATATATTTATTTATTTTATAAAATTTTTTATTTTAAATATATTTTTTTAAGTGCCCTATCCCAAAAGGGGACTTGGGGCGTCATGGTTTTCCATGATTTTCTTGGCAATTTAACGTTTTTTTTTTGCCTTTGCCTTCCGCCGGTTTTTGATCGGTCACCATCTCTATTTACCCGGGTTCTGGCCGGCACGACGGGGGCGGGCTACCCACCCAGTGGCTGGGTAAAAGTAATCAATTTGAAGTTCCTTTTCCCCAAGGAACAACGCCCCGGGGCCGGTGACTCGAACCCCCTCAAACCAATTTCGGGATTTGGCCCCGGTGCCCCAGGAGGGTTTTCCCTCTCTTTTTTCCCCCCCCCCCTTTCCCCCCCCCCCCTTTTTTTTTTTTTTTTTTTTTTTTTTTTTTTTTTTTTTTTTTTTTCCTTTTTTTTTTTTTTTTTTTTTTTTAATATTTTATATTTAATATATATAAATATATTATAATTTATATTATAAAATTATATATTTTATAAAATTTTATTATTATTTTAATATATATTATTTTTAAATTAAAATTAATAATATAACATATATATTATAAAATTTATAACATAATTTAAATATATAAAAATATAATAAAATATAATATTATACTATATATATATATTTATAATTAATATAATAATATTATTATAATTATTTTTTAAAATATATATTATTTTTAAAAATATATAAGAAATTACCCCCTTTGTTTCCCAAAAATAATATATTTAAAATATATAATTTTAAATTTAATTTTTTATTATAAAAAACCCTATATAAATAACATTTGATTTAAATGGGGTTAAAAATTTACCATTAAAATTTTTCAATTTTATTTAATTGAACAGTTTCATCATTAAAAAAACCCCGGAAAAAGTGTTGTGTTTTCAATCTAATTTCTTTGGGGCCTTTTTAAAAAGGTTTCCAAAAGTAACGGGTGTGTCATTGATCCCAAAAACCCACCCCCCCACCCCCCCCCCCCCAAACACCACCAAAAAAAAAAAAAAATAATATTTAAAAAATTTTAAAAAATTATTTTTAAAATTTTAATTTTTTAATTTATATTTTTTTTAATAGAACTTTTTTTTATAATATTAAAAATAAATTTTTTAAATTTAACTAAAATTTAAAAAAAATTTTTAATAAAAATATTTTAAAATAAAAATTTTTTTTTTATATATATTATTTGTTTGTTGTTGTAATTTATTTTGGTGAGTTCTTTATTTAAATTAAATTTTAAAATAAAAAATTTTTTTGTTTTTTATTATAAAAAAAAAAAAAAAAAAAAACAATTAATATAATATATATATTTAATAATATATATTATATATAATATTATATTTAAATTATAAAGATAATTTATTTTATTATATTATAATATTTATATTTTTTTTTTTTTTTTTTTTTATATATATATATTTAATTAAAATTATATAAATTTTAATATATATAATATAATATATATAATAATTTTTAATTTTTATATATTATAATATATATAATTATATAAATTATATAAATATATATAATTTATGCATACATTTTTTATATATTTTTATATAATTATATAAAAATATATATATATAAAATTTATAATATATATATTATATTATTTAAAAATTAAATAATAAAGTATTATATGAACTTTTTTTATTATTTTAAAAATTTTATTTTATGTACGTATATGTTGTGTTTGTTGGGGTTGTGTGTGTGTGTTTGTGGTTGGTGGTGTTGTGTTTACCCCACACATATGTTTTTGGGGGGTCTTTTTCTGTGCAACAAACTGCAGTCCTTAAAAAAAAGACATCGCAAGTACAACGTTTTTACCTATCACTAAAATAAGTATGCCCCTAAATTTTCCATAGTAAACCCCACACACGAAAAAATTTTAAAAACTAAAAACAACAACAAAAACCTTCCCCTTCAGATCTTCGCGGAATGCCATACCAAAGCCGGTTCAGTAAACTCCAGTCTATACGGGGTGAGGGGAACAAAAAAGGGCAAATGGGGCAGGGAAATTGGGATGGGGTATTGGGAGTCCAGCTTTAGACAGGGGCATTTAACCACGAAAAAAGACTCGGCCCTTTAAATCCGGCAGAGCTTGGATTCATTTCGTTTTTTTTTTCCCTTTTTATTCCTTTATCTTCGGGGTTTTTTGTTCTTTTTGTGTTTAGCGAAATGCCCCCTTTTGAATTCTAGGGGGGTATTTAAAAAAAAATTTTCACTGGCATCATTGCTACTTTGTTTCTATTATTATTCTTTCTTTTATTTTTTCTTTTTTTCGTTTAATGTTTTATTTTATTATTATTTATACTGTCAAAAATAAAAGAATAAGTGTATAATAACAATATTTGTAAAAATTAAAAAGGTTTAATTTTTGTATTTGTATAAATTTTAAATTAAAAAATTTATATATAATTTAAAAAAAATATATTAAAAATTTATTTATTATATTATAAAAAAAAAATATATATTATATATTTATAATATATATATATATATTATAATTATATTTTATAATTTTATTTATTATATATATATATATTTTTTGTTTTTTTATCATTTTTTATTCATTTTTTTTTTTTTCTTTTTTTTAAAACAAAAAACTTTTTTTTTTTTATTTTTTTTTTCTTTTTTTTCTCTTCTTTTTTTTTTTATTATTATTATTATTATTATTATTATTTAATTTTATTTTTTTATTTAAAATTTTTTTTAAATTTTGTTTAAATTTTTATTATATCATTTTTTTAATTTTTATTTTTTTAATTTTTTTTTTATTTTTTTTTTAAAAAATTTTTAAAAAAACTACTAACTAATATAATTTAAATAATAAAATAATAATAATAAAAATTTAAAAATAATTTATAAATTTAAAAAAAAACATAAAAGCTTCTCATCACAATTTTTTAAATTACAATTATTATTATATATTTTGTTGTTATTTTTTGTTTTTTTTTTATTTTACTATTTTTATTTTTTTTATTATTTTTTTTTTTAAATTTATTATTTTATTATTATTATTATTATTTATTAATTATTTTTATTAGGGGAATTTTATTATTATTTTATTTTATTAAATTTTTTTATTGTTTTTTTTTTATTATTTTATTATTTAATTTTTTATTTAAATTAT
>NW_023661794.1:7500-17023 GCF_015228065.2 Penaeus monodon | reverse complement strand
AAAGGTAGGTCCGTAGGTAAATGCACCTCAGATGAGTTCGGGCGGGTTATGATTCGCTATTATCACTGGCTATTCCTCGTGGCTGATTACCTTACATAGAGATGGTATGGGTATTGATCCGATACAGGGGTGTTACAGAGGGGTGGGTATTGACTCGACAACTACTGACCCTCCCTCGTCTCTGAATAGTTAGTCTATCTGGTCTCTCTCTTGCCCCTCGCCCAAGCACTATGTGCTTGGGCGTCTCCTACGATAGACTATTCTCACCCGGTGTATTATGCGTTAATCTAGTATATCTCGCCGGGAAAAGACCGTGAATACTCGGACATACATCCTCCTCATCACTCCCAAGATCTTCGTCATAAGGTCAACGACGATTGCGGACATGTCTCTCCAGTTTGAGATCAGCACCGGTAACACAGATGATAATGCACCTCCTCTTCTTTCGAGGTAATGACGGTGGCGGCGGTGGTGGTGCACCTTCGCTTAAGAAGCAGCGAAGCACGTCACTCCCTCTCTCTCTAAAACTGTAACCGATCAAGACAAGAAAAAACACATTACTCCACTGAGATTAAAATGTTCGCATTATACTAGAAAAAAAACACAGCTGGCAGTTCTCGTCCGGATAAATTTACCATGGTGAATAAAAAATAAAATAAAAACTTTACTGTATATATGTAAATAATAATAATAATAATAATAATAATAATAATAATAATAATAATAATATAATAATAATAATAATAATAATAATAATAATAATACTCTCAAAGACTAAACAATGTTATGAAAATGTTTGCAAATGTTTATCAACAATCTTAGAAATAACTTACCTTCGTGGGCGATGAACATGCTTGCGATCTCTCCTCAAGTTTCATGTTATAGCAGTCGTTCTTTCATCATTAAACCATCTCCATAATACACATACCATTCAGTGAAAAGGATCATAAAACTCTTGTTGTACTCAATATGGTTTTCACCCTTACATAAACACACGTCCTAACAGACGATAACTCAAAATAAATGAAAATAAGCAGGCCTAAACTTTCTGCGTGAATACAGATGTGTTAACCACTGTCTCGTATGTTTGTTCATGTTTATGTCTTGCTAGCCAACCTATCACCTGTGCGCGATAATTACCATTTCAAAACCGATGAATTGCCGATTGTATAGACTACCAAGCTTGGGAGAATTATTTCATCTCGGGAATCAAACTCTAGAACTTGAATAGAATCATCAGCCGACTCTTATTGGTAAGCTTGTTCTGATTAGTTATAATGGAAACTAGGGAATGGCATATATGTATAGCTACAAGAGAGTTTACGCACTAACATATATTCCCAACACGTTACCAGTGCAGCGACTCGACAACCCAGTCTCCCATTATATGTTATGAACTTGCGTGCATAACCAATTCTGCATTTTTTTATGTTAACGGATTTTACTTTTTATTTATTTATTTATTTATTATTTTTTGTAATGTAGCTGGATTATTATTTTTTTTTTTTTTGTGTCTGGATTTCTGTGCATGTTTGTTTTTTTCATTCGATATGCAAATGTCTGTGAAATAATGGAAGAGGTGAAAGTCTGATTCTAATTATGAGAAATCTGCATTTGTATTTAATTTTTTATTTACTTTTTTATTTTTGTGTGCATGTATTTATACAGTATACCTTTGTATTCATAGTGTATTGTGTACAGGAAAGCGCTAATGTATAGTTTCAGTCACATCAATTAACTTTTAAGAATGGTGAATATTTGTATGAAGATTATGAAAAATGCTATCACAATGCAATGCACATACAGTGACTTCAAAATAACTATTTTCGTTCATAGTCTTTTGTAATATGTGCAACCTTAGGTCATTTGATTACACATTTACAAATGCTTATTTTTTACTATTTCACTCCCTCTGCCTCTCTGACTATCAATGAAATCTGCAAATATATATGAAAGGATAAACAGATGTAATTGTTTAAGACTGACAGATTGAACTGATAAAGTAACTCATTGATTAAGAGGTATATATGGAAGAGATGTTCAATATGTGACTACATTCTCTCCCATTTTAAACTCTCAGCAAGGAACATTTTCTGATGTCACAGTCATTTTCTGATGGTAATACACTGATACTTAATTATCAGTGTACTGCCATCTTCTTAGAGCCCATAAGAGAACATGTGTCGAGTTGTTATTGATTTCTCTTTTTATTTTTCTTAAACATGAAATTACTAAATAAATAATGTATTGTGTAGGTGCGACGTATATGAGCTATCACAATGTTACACCCGGAAATTTGCATAAATAAATTTAAACTTTTCGTACCCTCACGATTTACGTCACTATAAGAAAGGGAAAATATACTTCAGTATCTATTAAAATCGACGGCCCCAATATCTACCCAAATGGTTTTGCCGGTTCAAAACAAGTGAACACGAGGTAAGCTGTAATTTTACCATCAACTTGTCATAGCTTATACCAGGGTTTAGATGTCTGACAGAGAGAGGGGAGATTTAATATTGGCACTGGAATATAGTTCCAAATTACTGTTCTCTGGCTCGCCCCCTTTATTATTTAAAGGGGCATCTACCCTCATTGACCACCCAGCTTTAGCATCTGAAAGATTTTTGGGGTAGCTTGGATCATCAATCTTTGAAACAAGATAAACCCAAATACCATAATACTTACTGAGGAGGTTGGGAGTGGAATGGCTGTCCTCAAAAAACATGAAAAGATATGAGTGGCATTGTCAGTGAGAGTAGCTACATTTTTCATTGGTTAGGCAACATCAGTGGAAACCACCTCCAGCAGAATCCAGCCATCATTAGCTGTGTTAGCTCCAGCCGATGGATGTGTTAAAAGGCTATGCGCCCTTTAGTACAATGGTGAACAGAGGGTAGTTATACTTGTTAACGGCTTGACTCTTTATTTCTGAGAGTTGACACCACGCAGTATAAAAACCCACGACATGTTTTAGTTATACGGGTTATCGCGCCGCGCGGAGGCCACGGTCAGCTGCCCAGAGAGAGGGCGGAGCTGACCTTAGCGCGGTAGTAGCTGGCTACGAACTCCCGGTCAAATGAGGTCAGATATAAAATGTGACCTCCGCCCTCGCTGAGCGGGTGGTTCTTATTTGGGGACATTTGGATCCACGTGGAAAACAGCCACGTGGTCCACTGGAAATAGAAAGAATTATCCAAAATCCTGTAACAGAAAAAATTATCCACACTTATATTGCCGGCACCTACTCGCGCCTCGCCCTCGAGGCGCCTTCAAGGGTGACCTAACTTGGCTGTCGTCTCGTTCTCGTGCGTCGCCCCTGGTTCAACTTCGTGGCTGCTCGTCCCATGTTGTCCTCATCCTCCTGGTCCTCTGTGTAACTGCCCGTCCCTTTCACACGTCCTCGAAAGTCTCGCAAAGGTCCTCCTTGACTTCAGATTCGTTTAGACCCCCTCGTGTCCTCGTCCAGGCCTAACTCGGCGGCTTCCTCGTCCACACGTCCTCACCAGATCTCGTCCAGGTCTTTCTCGCGTCCACACGTCCTCGTAATCTTCATCCGGATCTACGGGCGTCGGGGCAGGGGCGGCATCTCTGGGCGGCTTATATCTGCGCTACGAGCTCCTGGAGTTGACCGGATCTGCAGGCGTCCGCCAGGCACAGCATTCTGGGGCAAACTGGTCCCTTTTTCTGACGAAAATCTTGGTCCTGGGCCTATGGCGATTTTCGATGACGTCCTTCTCCCCAGCATCCTAAGGGTCCTCCTTCGGTGCCGTGTCGGTCCGACTGCAATATAAAGTGGGGGAGCCAGATCATACACAAAGGGGCCCCAGAGTAAGAGAAAAAGAAAGGCAACAGAGAAGATGGGGTGGTAATTACCACTAGCCGTTATTCTAACAATTTACGGTTTTTACTGTTGGTTTTTAACTTATTTCGTCTTTTTTTTCATTTTGTGTTTTATTTTCACAAAGGTAAAGAAGAAAATAGAAGAGGGAGATGTCAGTAGCGGTCCGTATAGACCTATTTGAACTACCAACCATCTCTGATAGATATAGAATAGATAAGGGAACGACATCGGCGATCCGCGAAGATCTATTTGAACCATAGTCGTCACACAGATAAGAAATAGATGTAACTTGTACACAGACAGCGACAGACAAAATTGCGGGGCTAAAGAGATAAATCTTTAGGGCCGGCACTAAGACAATGAAAAGGGTCATGTCTTTTACCCTGTGTGTGTGAGTGAGCTGAATGTGTGTGTGTATGCGTGGTGTGAGTGACAGCTATCGTTAATGAGAGGGAAGCGAGTGACCTCACACAGAGAAGAATCAAAAACCCACGAATATTTAACGTTCACTATAACAAAACTGCTGTACATTAGCAATGCTAGCTATTTAAGATTATTTCAACTACCACACTGAATCAACATATAATGATATGCGACAGAATGTACGCATGAATGAATGGTGACATGAAAAAATATTCGCCAATTTTTTATCAAGCAAATCTTCTCGGGGTCAGAAATCTGAACTGCCGAGGTACATGTCTAGCTTTGCACGTCAGACTTCAATAAAACTCAATAACGGGGGGATCCTATACCCAAATGCCGTATATGACTGAAGCGACTCGAGCCAGGATATAATATCCTGCTCTCTTCTGCGTATCTGTAATGGGCGCTCGCAAATTCCCGAAGGATATATAATTCCCCGAATCACACAACGCTTGGGGGGTACCCAAACATGCAAGCGACTTCAAAGGGTGAGAAAGGTGTGGGTTAATAAACGAATAATGGATTCTACTTAAACCCTAGTCCTACATTTAATTTAAAGGACGTAACCGCGGGTCACACCGACTCAAGGGAGCCGAACGAACGAATAACTTCGGTTATTGCACCTCCCCTCGAACGACGGAGCGCAGATCTATTAGGCTTACGCAACCCCGGGGCAATATCGGGCAATCCTGTGCACTATGATATGGGGGAAGATCCTAAAGCTATATCCAAATAATCAATTTTGGGTTTCCTGCTTCCTCTAGCGCCGATAGAACTTTTCACCAAAAAGCAATGTAACAATGATATGTTTGCTTTCCCAAAATTTGAGGGAACCAGTGGTCATCTGACCCTACCCACGCCGCCACCGACCGGGAAAAGAGAAGTGAGGTCAGGTCCCAAGACAGGAAATTAACCTTTTTTTTAATCCAAAGTGACCGCAAAAGAAAGAAAAGGGAAGGTCAGGTCGGGGGCGAGGGTTAGGAACGAATAAAATGAAATGGTATTCGTGATAAGATAAAATCACGAACGCGTTAAATTCGTTGCAGATGTAACAATATAAATCTCTAATCACGAGAGTTCATTATTTAAATTTCTTTACTAACGAACGATATTCATGTTTATTGATCAATACTCGATCGCACGGAAATACGATTGAGGGAAGAATATGGAAACGTGCCATTGCTGTCATTAGCACTTTTTAACCCAACAAAAAACAATGGCTTAACACCTTTATGGTAGAAGAAGGGAAAAGAAATAAGAAAGGGGGCCCAAACGTGTACTTATGTGTTTTTTTTTTTTTTAGCCATGTCTTGAAGCGGTCGAGCGGATTTTCTTCGGAGATTTGCGTTCATGCTGCGAGCCGGAAGGACGCAGCGCCACCCTGCCACCATTATAACGGCTATGCGTACTCTAGTCTAGTGGCTGACAGGGACGCAAAACACACGTAAAGGGGTGAACACACGCTACGACGACGCTAACGACTTGTCTAAAGGGTCAAAAGCGCCGCGTGGAGGACACGGTCAGCTGCCCGGAGAGAGGGCGGAGCTGACCTTACCGCGCTGGGCGCTTGACACGAACTCCCTCGGGGAGGCGAGAGCTGACCCTACCGGGGTCGGTAGCTTGGCACGGACTCCCGGTCAAACGAGGTCAGATATAAAATGTGACCTCCGCCCTCGCTGAGCGGGTGGTTTTTATTTGGGACATTTGGATCCCCGTGGAAAACAGCCACGTGGTCCACTGGTAAAAGAAATAGAATTATCCACATCCTGTAACAGAATAGAATTTTCCACTCTTATAGAATGTGTAATGGTGTGTGTGTGTGGTGTGTGTGTGTGTGTGTGTGTGTGTGGTGTGTGTGTGTGTGGTGTGTTTTGTGGGGTGTGTGTGTGTTTTTATGTGTGTGTGTTGTGTGTGTGAGTGTGGTTTTTTTTTAACCTAATGTGGAAGAGATGTTCAATGTCAAACTAGCTTTTGTGACAGATAGTTTTGCATGAGAAAACAACCTACGCAGATTGTATCGGTGGACCCCCATTTCCCTGAAAAGGGATACTGGTGATGAAAATAGCTTCTCTCGCCAGGACTGGTGGGATGTCTTAGAAACAAAAGACTGCTGTCTCTTTGTATCCTTACTAGAAGATTCTCTAGAACTGCAGTGTTTTCTGGAGTGCTGGGCTCTGTGATATCAATTGTAGAATGGCTGTAGCTATTCTACAAACTGAGAGAGGAGGGTGTGCTCGGTGATTGTCATGGCTGTCTCAAATTGATTCATGGTTCTACAATCTGGCTCTGTATCAGGGCGCCCCATTTAGTGGGGGTTGGGGATAATTCCCCCTCACTACCCCGATTGCCCCCTCAAAGTCTGACTTGCCCTCACCCCAAGGGCCACACTCTCACGATTTTTTGCCTAAATTAGCTCTGGCTCGCAGTGCCCTGTAACTGATTGTATTGCTCCCCAAACCCTAACCTCCAAGAAAAAATTAAATGACGCCCCTACTCTGCATCACTGTAAGCCCACTTTTACAAACAAAACACTCAATGCAGACCAACAATTCATTATTAACTACACAAGCAAAATGCAGAACTCTAATTTCAGGAGACACTGGAAGCCAGAAATGGTATTACACGGGTCATCTGACTAGAGATATATAAATGTATCAATCCCTGGCACAGAGTACCTAGACTCTCGGGGGTAGACACAGATCAGCATATCAGAAAGCTTCCTGGGGTGGCTAAGAGCATTTTAGTAAATGTCTGCCCTAAAAGAAAACCAACCCATCTGTAGTCTGCGGGAGTAATGATGGGACCACTGCTGTATTGGGTTGAGCCATCAGTGGTTAGCATGGTTGTGAATGGTGTCATGGTCTTGGTGCCTGACCTCTTTTACCCTGGGAAAATTTAAAGAGGTGATTTCCCAAACTAAAGGGCGAAGAAATAGTAGGTATAAGCAGATTTATACTGAAAGGCAGTGTCAAAATCTAACAGAGAACAGTGACTCAAGGATGATTGCTATTTGATAGTCTGGTACTATTCCCTTTATATTCTTAAAATACAAAATCGTTGGGACTACAAAAAGTCAATGGGCAAAGTATAGCAGACATGGTGCCCACTCTCATCCACCTGTGATGTATCAGAGACAGTTATCAGGGCTATCTGGATCCTTAATAGACCTATCCTTGCACTGAAATTACAGAATGCTATCATCATGGGGCTGCCTCCTGCTAATATCGAAAATATGATACGGAAGGCAAGGAGGTGTTCTTGCACCATCACTCTTCAACACCTGCAGGACAAGATTTCTAGGTATATAGTTGCACATGCTGTCAATAAAACTCATAAGCATGTCTTAGTATGAACTGATTATGGGAAGGGCAAAGGAAGGCCATGGTCTAAAAGGGGGTTATAGAACACAGGTTTAAATGAACAAATTATATAACAAGTACTTTCCCTGGCAAGGACTGACTGAACCTACTCCCTCTAAGTAACACCCAGAGAGAACATAAACAAGAACGTCTAACTGGGGGGTCTTCAAAACGTTTTAGTTCATAGAACCCTTCATGGAATCCTTGTTTTTTCCCATCGACAAAAATGAATATTGATAATGATCAAGTCAAGTTTCCATATACATATGTATCAATAAGGGAAAGCGAAAGTATTGTTGGAAAAAAACACTGTGCAAAATATTGAATATGTTATTGAAATTCAACATAAAAGTACTTAAACTTATTGAAAAAGTGGAGACATAAAAGATTATTATGTCGCATGGGAAATAAACAATATAAAAATCTATTTGCAGTCATTTTGGGGCATATAAAATATGACATCTCCCAAATCCCTCTTACCAAATGCTTTCCAACGCTTCTAGAAAACAATAAGGAAAAAGAGAAAGGGGAAAATATGTCTGCGCCATTTGGCTCAAGTAAAACAATCAATCTTTGTTCTAATTATGGCAACAATTGGTCACATAGTTGTCGGAGTATTTTCGTGGGGAGACAAATGATGACAGGCAGACAGACAAGCTGAGCTTTAATCTTTGATATAAAATAAATTGACAATAAAAAGTAACTGTATAATTTAGAAACGTGTATCAACAGGCTATACGAACTCCCACCCCCTCCAAGAAAAAAAAGTGAAAATGCATTATCTGCAAATCATGGTTTGAGGAATTGGCTTTCTGCGTGTTGTCACGGAGGAAAGGGGGAGATAGTGTATTTAGCTCCTTTGGGTATGATAGCTCAATTTGTGCGGGAAAAAGTAGATACTGCTCTTTACCTTTTATGTACTTTTATTTCTTAAACGAATGTAGCTTTCGACCCCAAAACTACAACTGTCCCGACGTTTATCGCCGCTCTTGTCACCCAGGTGTTCATCGACCGCCTTTTTCCCCCAGGTGTTCTCATCGACCATCTGGATAATCCCATCGACTCCCTGCGGTCGATATTGACCACTTTTGGAGAACTAACCAAAAGCAACACGACCTCTTTGAAGTTAAGTTTATGCCTATTCTATCTGATTTTCGTATTAGTTTTGAAATCTTTTCATAATGCTTATTGTTTCTTTCTAATTACATGCTTTAAAATTGCTGCATCGCATTGAAAGCTTGTGTGTGTTCATAGATAGATAGATAGATAGATAGATAGATAGACAGCAGACAAAATCGATAGACAGACATGTCTTGTATAGGTATACACACACAGACTTATTATATACTGACAAATTCACATGAAGCACCCCACAAGCCTTCGGGTTTTAAACAAATGAAGGGGAGCAGTTTGGGATAGGAGGGTGAGTTACGACTGTGAGAACCACGGTGATATAGCTTAATGATGGTGTGGTGATGATGAAAGAGCAATAATAAGGAAAATGATAATGACAATAATAATACTACAGAAAATAACAAAAAAAATAATGATGATGATCGTAAAATATGAATGATGGTAATAACCATGAAAATAGTAATAATAATAAATAATAATAATAATAATAATAACGATAATAATAATAATAAAAATAATGATAATAATAATAATAATAATAATAATAATGTTTGATGATGAGATGATATAATAATGATATAATGATGATAACAATATTAATGATAATAATAATAACCATAATAATATAGATCATAAAATCAATGATAAAAAATAATAATGAAAAAAAACAACAATGATAACAATAGCAATAGTGATAATAGCTATTTGTTTGCCTTTGCTATGGGAAAACAAAAAATACCATCCAACATATCGAAGTATTTCT
>NW_023661794.1:0-2500 GCF_015228065.2 Penaeus monodon | reverse complement strand
AACCTTTTGCATTAAAAAGGGGTTTTTTGCTGTCGTAGTTGCTGGCGTAAAGAACTATGACGTATCTCTTTGCCCGCAATTTTGTCAGTCGGGACTCTTACATGATTTTACTTTTATATCTTCTCTGTGACGACAATTGGTTCAAGTAAATCCTTGCAGATTGCCGTTGTCGTTTCCCTTATCTAATCTCATATCTATCAGAGACAGTTGGTAGTCAAGCCAGGTCCACGAGGATCGGTACTGATGTCCCCCTCTCCTATTTTTCGTCTTTATCTTTGTGAAATAAAACACAAAACAAACAAAAAAAGACGAAATAAATTAAAAACAAACTTAAAAAACTGAAACTTAAATAATAGTTAGTGGTACTTAATACCCCTATCCTCTGTTGCTTTTTTTTTCTCTTACTATCTGGCCCTTACGTGTATAATTTTTTTACCAACAAAAAACCCGACACGTCCCCGAAGGAGGCCCACTGCTGCAGAAACGGTCACCTTAGGATGCTGTGGAAGACGTCACCAGAAGACACCAGAAGCCTGTGGACCAGAATGTTCATCTAGCAGGTGTTAAGCCGTCCCATGATGTAGTGGACAGGCACCACCTGCCGGGGCGCCCATAGATCCAACAAAGGACCAGGAACTCGCCAGCACAGGTACCATTTCGCCCAGGATGCTAGGGGGGCCCCCGCCAGCCTGGGCGCCCGCATATCCAGTCAACTCCAGGAGCTTGTTAGTGCAGGTATCAGCCGCCCTGAGATGCCAAATAGGGCCCCTGCTCATACGCCCGTAGATCCAGACAAAGATTACGAGGACGTATGATGAGCATGCAGCCAAGAAGGACCTGGACGAGATGTGTGAAGACGTGGGACGAGGAGGGGCCGAGTTAGGGCCTGGACAAGGGCTACGAGGAAGTCTAGATGAATCCAAAGTCAAGGAAGAAACCTTCGAGGGCGTGTGGACGTCGAGGACGGATAGATTACATCAAGGACCAGGAAAGAAAAGGGAAAAAAGGGGGGAGCAGCCACAAAGATGCACCAAGAACAAACACACACGAGAACGAGATGGACCAGCAGAGGTTTTGGTCACCCCTTTAGGCCCCAACTAAGGCGCGAGTAGGTGGCTGAGCAATAGACATAAACATATGCTTATTTTCTGTAAGCCATTTTACCAATAGACCATGTGGGTGTTTCACGTGGCTCAAAATAGGAACTATCGACTCAGCGAGGGTGTAGAGACGATTCAATGACCTCATTTACACGTCAGTTCATGCCCAGCGCCCAACCTTCGCCCTCAGGGCGGGTTGACCCAACGTGACCCCGCGCTCACCGCTTTACCCGTATGCATCATCTCTGTGTTCCTTAGTGTTGTATCTTCATCAAAAAAAGAGTCAAGCCATCATAACAACTATAAACTACGCCTGCTAGCCATGTACCAGTTCTTATAGACTCTTTCACACACACACACACACACACACACACACACACACACACACACACACACACCACAGAGCAACACACACACGCAAAACACACACCACACACACACACACACACAAAAAACACCACACAACACACACACACAACACACCACACACAGCAACACACACACCCCACACACGCACATACACATACACATAAGCATACACACACACACACAACACACACCCCACACACACACACCAAAACACAACACACACACACCCACCACACACACACACACAGATGGGGAAGGATAGCATGAGAAAGAGAGAGGGGTGGACCAAATGAGAGAGACAGATGGGAGGGAGAAAGACAGACACGCACACACACACACACAACACACACACACCACACACAAAACCACACACACACACAAAACACCACACCCACACACACACGCACACACACACACACACACACAAAACACACACCGAGAGAGGGAGAGAGGGGAGGCGGGGGGAAAGAGAGAGAGAGGGGGGGAAGGAGAGAAGGAGTAGGGTAGGGGGAGGGGAAGGGGAAGAGAGAGAGAAAAAAAATGTAAAAGAAAAAGAGAGAGGGGGGGGGGAGAGAAAAAGAGAGAGAAGGACACAAAAGAGAGAGAGAGAGAGAGGAGGGACAAGAGAGAGAGAAAAAGCGAGCGAGAGAGAGAGAGAGAGAGAGACAGACAGACAGAGCGAGAGACAGAAAGAGAGATAGATAGATAGAAAAGAGGAGACAGAGAGATAGATAGATGGAGGGGAGAGAGAGAGAAAGATATCTAATATATATATATATATATATATTATATATATGAGAGAGAGAGAGAGAGAGAGAGAGAGAGAGAGGTAGAGCGTGAGAAGAGAAAAGGGAAAAGAGGGATAGAGCGTGAGAGGAGAGAAGAAGAGAGAGGTGAGGTGAAAGAGAGAGAGAGAGAGAGGGGGGATAGAGCGGAGAGGAGGAGAAGAGATAGACGGAGAGAGAGAGAGGATAGACTAGGAAAAAGGGAAAAAGAGGGAAAAAAGAGGAAAAAAAGGCAAGAAAGAGAAA
>NW_023661793.1:15000-17024 GCF_015228065.2 Penaeus monodon | reverse complement strand
ACACAAGCATAAATAGCCCATCAGCCCATCGGCTAGAGTATGCCACAAGAAGTAACTTTAGCAACTTAAATACTGCAGTCTCGCGCATTTCCCTCCCGCGCCAGCTGCTTGTATTATTGCCACATTCCCCAGATATGGATAAAAATGGGTGTTTCCCCATTTGAAACATGTCTCAAAAGGGATGTTTTGAAAGGGAAACGTAACGAGAAGGGCGAGGGAGTGTACCCTTTGCCCTCCATATTCTTACATACACCGCTCTTCGCAGCTACACGTGTGTGTACTCGCTACCGGCCCTATATTGATTCCCGAGAACAGTACCATACATACCAATACCATACACTCATAACCTTTCGCTTCACACCAATTAGTTCACTTACCTGGCGGGGCTGGAGCGTCGGAAAACCTCTTAAAAACAGATTACAATCAAAGGGCACTGTGAGCTATAGCGAAGCGGCGTCACACACACGTCCGCAGCGACACGAGAATATCGTCTGCTTGTCCCGCGTGGTTTAGGCTCCCCTCCCCGCTGTCAGTTGCCGGTTCTGATAAAAGACTCCCCGATTTTCCCCACGGTCCTGAGGCCGATTTGACAGAACGTGTTTGTATGAGATAAATTAAGATGGATTTTGGGTGTGTTATTGTCAGCTGTTTTCGCGACTGGGGGAGTCAGTGTGGCTGCGTAAATTGGGTTGTGTTGTTTGAGGCGACCGACGCCGGTGAAGACTGGAGAGGTGCCATGTCGCTGACGCAATCCGCAGTGCCACTCAGCTGTCCAGAAGTGTAGGAAGCACGAGCTGTAGGTTACTCCGGAATCTCTTAAATTCACGCGAGAAAATTAGAAAATATACAGTTATCTTTATTTCCCCAAACACGCGAAATATGAATGCATGACCATTTGCATTGCAACACGCATGCTCCAGACGCAGAATTTTCAGTTGTATCTTTCACTGTCTGTTAATCATTGCAGTATTGCATTTCCTTCAATGTATCTCGCTCAATGGGCAGATAATATGAACACAGGTATTTATTCAACATCATTAGATAAAATTAAGATAAAAATAATGCAGCGAGGAAAAATAAAGGGTGAAAAAACAATGATATCACAGCTGACGAAATTATTTCCAAACACGTAATCCGCAAATAAATCACTACACGCAACTACAACAACGCATCACATGAAGGCAGGAGAGAAGGCATGATAAAGGGGAGAGTAAAGGAGGGGGGGAGGGGGCTCTGTTTCCGGTGAAACCCGCCTTTCCGTGCAAGATACGGTCTGATTTCGTCATCACGAAAAGAAGAGACATGTGTTTGTAGGAAGGTGTTAATTGATTAAAAACATTCCTTTATTTAGTTGTGTTATTCTAGTAATTTCACCTTCACATAACATTCAGACGAAGTGCAAAGGTTCGATCAAGTTGCAAATCTTTCCAGACAATGTTTTTCCTTTCTCCTTAACAAAATGTCAAAAAAGATAACTTTGCATGGATTTTTACGCGCTTCCCTTGAACACGAAAGCATGATGAAAATAAATGCCTTACTTGTCAAGATTCTTTGTTATCGGCCTTTCCCGGCATCCGTAAAGCCGACTTTCCTGGGCAGCTGTTTGTTCTCTCTTCATAATACATCTCATGTATATTATGCTATGATATTCAGTGGCACCACATCAAACAAGAACAAAGACAAAAAGAAAGAAAGAAATTGTTTTCAAAAGCAACATTTTCTCCGGCAAGTTCGCTCAGGATTGCGTCACCGCTTCCAGGGCGGGGACGCAAAAGGGCGGGAAAGCGTGCGCCTGGAACCGGCGCCGGGCGAAAATCCGCCAAATAACTGACTGAAGGAAGATCTGTGCATGCGCAGTGGGTTTGCATTATACACTGGTAATGCTGTTATCGCCACATCTCACCAAGGCAATTGTCCAGTGTCATAAGACTGGATTAACAGGCTTAACACATCTACGCGAAACGCTTGCATGCTAATCAATCATAAATGGGGTTAAAGCCGAGGGGTCGGAGGGAGGGGGGTGC
>NW_023661793.1:0-5000 GCF_015228065.2 Penaeus monodon | reverse complement strand
GTGTACAAGTGTCTTGGGTGGTGTTGGAACAATGTATTGGCTATAACTAAATTATTTGTACTACAGAATTCAATAAAATCTTTACCTCTTTCATTTATATCTCCAAGGCCGAATTTTCCACAGGTGTCATTTTTTAGATTATTTTTTCCTACTTTGGCGTTGAGGTCTCCCATGATTATTTTTACATCTTTGTTAGGGGTTGTGTCTAAAGTATCTTGGAGAGAGTTATAAAAAAATTCCATTTCTTCATCACTTGTAATATTGGTTGGTTCGTAGCATTGTATGATACTAATATTATGAGGTTTGCTTGTATTCTGACTTTTATAATGCGATCATTTATTGAGCTGTACCCAATTAGTGCATTTGCAGTTTTTTTCGTGAGAACCATAGCAACTCCGTGACTATAATTTCCTTCTTCTTTTCCAGAAAAAAAAAACTGTCTTGTTTTTTTTAGTTTTGAAACTTCCATTACTTTTCCAATTGGTCTCACTGATTCCTAGTATTTGAATGTTGTATCTATCCATTTTGTTACAGACAGTATGTAATTTACCCATCTCTTTCATTTTCCTTACGTTCCACGTTCCGATTTTTAATGTGTTTCTTAATTGGACCTGTTTTCTTTATCTTCTTTGTCTTCCAGATGCATGTTTAACATTGTCAGCCTGGTTGCCCACTAACTAACGCGCCCCTTGATAACCCACGCGACGGGCGATTGGTATGAATTATCGTTCTGTATTTAATCATTGGTGTAGAGGTTTGTCAGGAGAAAATAAAAGTTGAGTGGAATCCCCAGGCTCCTTCTCAACTCGCAGTCTCCAACTAATTAGGAGGAACTATCTCTGCCGCTTTTTAAAACAGTTACACTGTAATACGCCAGACATATTATTTGGTGAAACCAGTAATCAGTAGAACTGAAGGTGTTTTCACCAGATATCCACTGCCCTGCTGCCGACAGTTTCACCGCAACCCTGGTATAGGGAGCTAATAGGGGTGCTATCCTTGTTTCAAGGGAACCCTAGGGTGCAGTTTATTGTCTTACCCAGGACAAATATATATATATATATATATATATATATATATATATATATATATATATATATATATATATGTATATATATGTGTATATATGTGTATATATATATATATATATATATATATATATATATATATATATATACATATATACACACATATATGTGTGTGTGTGTGTGTGTGTGCATGTGTGCACACCGACACCTACCCACCCATCTACACATACACATAAACACACACACACACACACACACACATACACACACACACACACACACACGCACACAACTACACGTGAGTGTGTGTGTGTATGTGTGATATTTGTCATATATATGCATAGATATGTATATATATCACGTATATATATATATATATATATATATATATATATATATATATATTATATATATATATATATATATATATATATATATATATATATATGTATATATATATATATTTTTTTTTTTAAGTGCCCTGTCCCACAAGGACGTTGGCGATCATGGATTTCCATGATTTTTTTTGCCAATTTAGAGCAGTGGTTTGCCGTTGCCTTCCGCCCGGTGTTTTTATCGAGTCACCATCTCTATTTACCCGGTACTGGGACCGGCACTGACTTGGGCTGGCTTACCCACCCAGTGGCTAGGTAGGCAATCCAGGTGAAGTTCCTTGCCCAACGGAACAACGCGCCGGCCGGTGACTTGAACCCTCGAACTCAGATTGCCATCATGACAGTCTTGAGCCCGATGCTCTAACCACTCGGCCACCGCGGCCTATATATATGTATATATAAATACATATATATGTAAATATATATGTGTGTGTGTGTGTGTATTATATATATATATATATATATATATATATATATATATATATATATACATATATTGTAAAAAAAATATGAATGAGAATGAATATCTTCACAATACAAGAGATGTATTTGACCCGGTTCGATTGTATCTGCGTCAGAAACACACACACACATGTATTTCTGACGAAGATACAATCGCAACCGATCAAATACATCTCTTGTATTGTGAAGATATTCATTCTCATTCATATCTTTATACATTTGTCAACATGAATACGGTTCACACAAACATACATACACATACACACATACATATATATATATATATAAATATATATATATATATATATATATATATATATATATATATATATATATATATATATAGATATGTGTGTGTGTGTGTGTGTGTGTGGGTGTGTGTGTGTGTGTAGCAAATTGAATAATAATTATAATAAAAATCTACCATATCAGGCGCGATATGAAACAATTCATTTTCGCATTATTACGTTTTGCATTACCATTACCATTCCGATAGCTAAAGCATGAAATTATGCTAAATAGGAAAGAGAAAGTATGAAAATAAGATTCCAAAGTCATGTGAAATTTGTAATCGCCAAAGAAATTTCTGAACTGGCTAACTGTGCTCATCATATATCTTCACAGTGGTCGTCTGAAGTCAAGAAACTTAATTTATGAATTGTACTTATGGCGTAGTTAAGCTATACTCATATTCTGCAACATTTCTAGACACAATGCCCCCTAACAGTTAATGAAAATAGCCTTAAAGTATCAATAATTCTCTGCTGTTTCGATCGGTGAGGGATACTGATATTTTTACAGATTCTGTATACAATCATAATTATATATTCATTATTATTATTCATTATGATGTTCAACTCACCAGATTGCCTCCGCTAGAGACAACCTTAAGTGCAAGGAGCCGACGGGACCTAGGAAGTCGTGGTTGGGATAAATCGACCATATCTGTCGTGAAGAGGTACAGATGGGCCACGAACGTGCCTGTGGGGCTCGCCAAGAGGGATCCTCGTGGCTGGAAATGCAGGTTGGATGCAGCGATGCACCCCCCTCCCTCCGACCCCTCGGCTTTAACCCCATTTATTGATTGATTAGCATGCAAGCGTTTCGCGTAGATGTGTTAAGCCTGTTAATCCAGTCTTATGACACTGGACAATTGCCTTGGTGAGATGTGGCGATAACAGCATTACCAGTGTATAATGCAAACCCACTGCGCATGCACAGATCTTCCTTCAGTCAGTTATTTGGCGGGATTTTCGCCCGGCGCCGGTTCCAGGCGCACGCTTTCCCGCCCTTTTGCGTCCCCGCCCTGGAAGCGGTGACGCAATCCTGAGCGAACTTGCCGGAGAAAATGTTGCTTTTGAAAACAATTTCTTTCTTTCTTTTTGTCTTTGTTCTTGTTTGATGTGGTGCCACTGAATATCATAGCATAATATACATGAGATGTATTATGAAGAGAGAACAAACAGCTGCCCAGGAAAGTCGGCTTTACGGATGCCGGGAAAGGCCGATAACAAAGAATCTTGACAAGTAAGGCATTTATTTTCATCATGCTTTCGTGTTCAAGGGAAGCGCGTAAAAATCCATGCAAAGTTATCTTTTTTTGACATTTTGTTAAGGAGAAAGGAAAAACATTGTCTGGAAAGATTTGCAACTTGATCGAACCTTTGCACTTCGTCTGAATGTTATGTGAAGGGTGAAATTACTAGAATAACACAACTAAATAAAGGAATGTTTTTAATCAATTAACACCTTCCTACAAACACATGTCTCTTCTTTTCGTGATGACGAAATCAGACCGTATCTTGCACGGAAAGGCGGGTTTCACCGGAAACAGAGCCCCCTCCCCCCCTCCTTTACTCTCCCCTTTATCATGCCTTCTCTCCTGCCTTCATGTGATGCGTTGTTGTAGTTGCGTGTAGTGATTTATTTGCGGATTACGTGTTTGGAAATAATTTCGTCAGCTGTGATATCATTGTTTTTTCACCCTTTATTTTTCCTCGCTGCATTATTTTTATCTTAATTTTATCTAATGATGTTGAATAAATACCTGTGTTCATATTATCTGCCCATTGAGCGAGATACATTGAAGGAAATGCAATACTGCAATGATTAACAGACAGTGAAAGATACAACTGAAAATTCTGCGTCTGGAGCATGCGTGTTGCAATGCAAATGGTCATGCATTCATATTTCGCGTGTTTGGGGAAATAAAGATAACTGTATATTTTCTAATTTTCTCGCGTGAATTTAAGAGATTCCGGAGTAACCTACAGCTCGTGCTTCCTACACTTCTGGACAGCTGAGTGGCACTGCGGATTGCGTCAGCGACATGGCACCTCTCCAGTCTTCACCGGCGTCGGTCGCCTCAAACAACACAACCCAATTTACGCAGCCACACTGACTCCCCCAGTCGCGAAAACAGCTGACAATAACACACCCAAAATCCATCTTAATTTATCTCATACAAACACGTTCTGTCAAATCGGCCTCAGGACCGTGGGGAAAATCGGGGAGTCTTTTATCAGAACCGGCAACTGACAGCGGGGAGGGGAGCCTAAACCACGCGGGACAAGCAGACGATATTCTCGTGTCGCTGCGGACGTGTGTGTGACGCCGCTTCGCTATAGCTCACAGTGCCCTTTGATTGTAATCTGTTTTTAAGAGGTTTTCCGACGCTCCAGCCCCGCCAGGTAAGTGAACTAATTGGTGTGAAGCGAAAGGTTATGAGTGTATGGTATTGGTATGTATGGTACTGTTCTCGGGAATCAATATAGGGCCGGTAGCGAGTACACACACGTGTAGCTGCGAAGAGCGGTGTATGTAAGAATATGGAGGGCAAAGGGTACACTCCCTCGCCCTTCTCGTTACGTTTCCCTTTCAAAACATCCCTTTTGAGACATGTTTCAAATGGGGAAACACCCATTTTTATCCATATCTGGGGAATGTGGCAATAATACAAGCAGCTGGCGCGGGAGGGAAATGCGCGAGACTGCAGTATTTAGAGTTGCTAAAGTTACTTCCTTGTGGCATACTCTAGCCGATGGGCTGATGGGGCTATTTATGCTTGTGTGATGCCCGTTGCTTGTTTAGTAGTGAAATATTTTTAATATATGTG
>NW_023661792.1:0-10000 GCF_015228065.2 Penaeus monodon | reverse complement strand
TGTATAACTCTAACGAGACCTACCAACCTACAAAGTACGATCCGTAATTGTTTATATGATTCTATGTCTAGGCTTAAATTTTTTTTTTATTTTCCGTTCTACATGTATTCATTGTTTTATCCTTATATAATCGGACATTGTGGTTTTCTTCGCATATATCCCCCCACCAAAACAAAAAAATATAGATAGATATTATACATACATATATATATGTTCTATATATTATATATATATATTATATAATAGTATATATATAATAATATATAGGTACATATTACACATACATACATTAGACACATACACATAATATCATACATATATAAATATATTATATATATATATATATATCTATATATATATATATATATATATGTATATTTATATATATATCTATAGACACCACACACACACACACACACCCACCCACACACACACGCACACACACACACCACACACACCACACACACACACACACACAATATATACTATATATTCTAGATATATTATATATATATATATATCTGGTATATATACTTATATATATATATATATATATATATGATATATATATATATATATTATAGTAGTATGCGATTTCGTATTTAATATTCTAATAAATAATAACAATTCCTCACAGAAGTAAGATTTCTCCGGGATATATACAGATATACAGCATATATATTGTATTGAAATAAATGTGAAAGAGGAAAAACTGTATCAGCAGTTATTTCTCCAAGTCATTCCAGCTTTATTAATCTACCTAAACCGAAAATAATCAACATAACCCCTAAATCAACCTTCCTAGGAAACCCAATCTTTTATAATAAATAATCATCTAACCGACCCACCTAACTTGACCTACCTACCTAAAACAAATCTAATAAACAGGTATAACATAGCCTAAACTAAACTAATAACATTACCTAACCTAAACTAGTAATCCTAACCTAACCTAATGTAATAAACCTAACCTAGTCCCGGACCTATTAACCTAACCCAACCCAACCCTCTTAGCCTACCTACCCAACACCCACCCAACCTAAGCGAAATTTACCTCCTAACCACTTATCTAAATGTAATCTTATCACTTAATTTGCTAATTAGCATCATTCCATTTTGCTTCATTGGACTACTATTGACACAACAAAGCAAATGTATTTCATATTTAAAATCACGCTTGGGTTTATGTCCTTGTTGAAGAGCAATCACTTCTGCAATAACTTTTACTTATACTTATACCTTTACTTATCTCCTTTTCTTTGCAGATAAGTTTCCGAATACTTCTAGTATTCGAAACTTATCTGCAAAGAAAATGTGTAAGCTAAATAATATACACGGTCCATGATTTTTCATTCATTAAAATTCGCTGTTCCCAATGTCATTCCAGTATTCCGTAGTTACGTTAATTCTTGGCATACCCACTTGACAACATCTACTTCTGACTACCATCCCACACTGGAACAGAGGATCTTTGCACAGGGTAGAAGAATTATTCTAAACTGGGTTCCCAGCCACATAAGGATCAGAGCATGACTTGCTGACAGATTAGCCGAAATCGCAGGGGTATGCCCCTAATCCCATGATACTAATCTGAGCCGAAATTCTTAGGGGAAGTGACGGTGACGCCACTCCTTCCTCCTTGCAGCTTCACCTGAGAGGAAACGAGATATTCCCCCTCGGCCAGCTGTACTCAGATGCCACAGGCTCTGAACCACTGGCCCTCTCTTGAAATAAACAAAAGAGTATCGGTCTTCTGCACGAATCACCTATGTTCCACTGTGCATGCAATTATAGAAACTCATAGACCGGGGAGAGAGGTGTTGCATGGTCTTGCGGCTAGCCGACGCCACACTTGTCCATTACTTAGAGATTGCGTGCCTTACGCAATTCCTAGACAAAGCCCTCAGAAACACAGCGTCGGGATGGTTAAAGAGATTAATGCGCTATGCTTACACTACGGCTATTACAGGAGCGCCTGTTGGCAATCCCACCGCCACGGTACGCACCAGTGGCGACAAACAAATGAGACAGCCATAAAAAGCTGACACCGGCCGGCCATAAGTGCAAGGCCCGGCGAAGCCAGACTTCGCAAATCTCCAGTCAGCAGCAGCACCGGGCCATAAGCCTCCGGCTAGTACATGGTAAACTGTCGGCCCTCTCATCCGGGGTCGGCAGTTCGCACCCCGCCCAGGCGCGAGAAGTTGTAATTGTCCGCCTGGAGGTACTGCTGTGGCTGGGCACTACGTGGTAAGGACTAAGGTTCAGCCGAGTCATCACCATCTTGACACGCGTGAGGAGTCGGCATTTTTCGACAACGGCCGGGCTCCCCTCATAGCATGCACCCGGCGAAGATAAGCTAAATATCAGACTTATACCTTATCCTTACCGGGCCATATGAAGGCCCGGCGAAGCAAGAACTTCGCAATCTCCTCTCAAGCAAGCTCATTAAAACAACGAACAAGGAGTTATGGAGGGTGAAGGCAAGAAGGAAGATTAAGAAGTTCCAGTGGTTAAGATGTGCTGCCTGAAGCTTCAAAAACCTGGCTCCTGTTCTTCGCCCCCAATCTAGCGCAAAGATCGCGGCCAATGCCGCTTCTTCTCCTTCCCTGGAGAAAGAATTGTTCTTGTCTTATCCAGTCGGGCCGCCAAGACAAGTTTGTCAGTTGTTACAACCCCCGCGGCGCCACACGAGGTTCAGAGGGAGCACAGAAGCTCTCTTGGAAGTTTGATGACGAACAACTCGTCCCAGCCTATAGTGTAATCCAGCGAGATCTTTAATTCTGGATGACTTGCAGTTTTCTTCTATTTGTGTGTGCTGCGAGTGTAAGTGTCGTGGCGTATTGAGAAAGAGGGTGTATAATGGCTTTGCACAGTTGCTATTTCGTGCCGGGGCCGCACATCTAAAATCGACAGCGATTGTAAGGTCTTATTAGCCAATGTGGCTTTTTTTACGGTATGGTAATGAAATCTAAACATTAATCGAATTACCCGAACGGTGCAGAGCGTGTTATTTGAAGAGTTGGTGCAGAGCGTGTTATTTGAAGAGGTGCTTGTAGTCGGTCGAAGAGTTAGATGTATTGGATCATAAGGCGGGTTGTGTCTAGGTTTAAAAAGATAAATTTTGGTTTTTGTCGCATTATTTTGATATCAAGCCATTTGGTGCTCCCACTCGAGACGGTCCAAGCTTCGTCGTTTGATTCGTCGACAACACCAGCGAGCGACATGTCTAGCTAAGTGGGTAAGTCGTCGGCGTACGACGCGTCATGACTCGGAAATGTGGGGTCGAGGATGTCGTTTGTGTATAATATGTCTAGTGTTGGGCTGATTATGCGTGCCTTGGGTAACACCTGCGTGCATTTGAATGGTGGCTGAAATTTTTGCCTTTAAATTTTAGCTTTGAAATTTACGTCATCAGGGCTGGCAAAGCACCTTCTTGGTGCACAAGGGAAAAGATTTTTGTGCACAGTTTTTATACTTCAGGCACATGCCAGACCGGGCGAAGGCTCGCCTCCACGTCTTTGGTTACGAGCACCGTCTTTAGTCTCCTGTCTTTGTTGTAAGACGTAGTTTAGGCATATGTTTCAGTGCGTCATTGTCCGAACGTGGAGAGCGAAGCCGAATTGTTTTGAAAGAGTAGTCATGGTTGTCGGACCGCCTTAGTCGGATGTTAATTAATTTCTCAAAAATTTGCCTTATATCTCTATTCAAACTAATTGGGGCGTTACTTCTTGGGTCAGTTAGGTCTTTGTTTGGATTAGGGCTTAAGGTCCATAAGCATTTTGAATGTGAGGGATAGTAGCCAGAGCAAGGAAGTGGTTATATAGTGCGTCATAGCATCGTAAACGTTGTCAGGGAAGAGGAATTGATTGCGTCCACGTCCGATCTGAGAGGCCCCGAGCCTTTCGAGTAAACCTCCTTATTATTTGTTTACCTCTCCAGTCGAGTGGGGGCACGTAGTTTCCAGTATTATCCAGGTGGATAATCTGCTCTGGTTTCTGTTTCTATCCTGTGGTCTTTGGCTCCAGTGTTGAATGGTTGAAGTGATCCGTAAAAGAGGGTGGGGTCATGAGGATAGAAAACAGTTTGCCAATGGTCATGAAATTTTGATAACCTCCACGTGATCTGGAAATTTGATTGTTTTCCTTGAGAGTGAGTGAAGGGGGGAAGTTACTACGTTTTAATTGTCTAATTTATTGCCAAATTCCCGTGGAGTGCGAACTCTCTAGTTTCTGTTTGTTTTAATCAATTTTGCCAATGAATGTTTTGTGGTCATTGTCAACACTATTTATGATGTGACTTCTAGGATGTGAGGTCCCACCGTACTCGATGTAAGTGTTAATTTTGAAGAAACGATTCCTGTAGCAGGTCAGGAGACCGTGGTTCTCTCGCTTGGATGGAATGATTTGCGGATCTATAGCGCTCTCGCGTATGGCGCGGCCGCATTGCTGCTGATTCCAGCGAAAAGATTGATGCAATGCCTATCTATTTCGAGAATGTTTTCTCTTTCAGGTTGAGTGTTAAAATTTTGACTGGCAAGGTAAGATTTAAAGTCATCCCAGTCCCTGCTTTTTTTACGTAAGGATTTTGTTTCTTTGTTTAGTATAGTGGTCATTGAAAGTTTTATGATGACGGGTATGTGGATCGAACCGAAAGTTCGCGGGCCAGGTTTGTAAGTGTGTCGTGTAGGGGAGTGCCGCTCTGTTCCGAAACGAGATCAGGCGGCCCTTCCCTCTCGGGGGGAAAATTTTTGGTTGGAATGAGATGTAGAAGTCGGGTCCGATGTATGGAGTCTTTTTGTTTCGAAAATATACACGAGCTGTCTGCCGTGTGCTGTTGTGTTGTGTGGTTAAATAGGTGTGGGCTGCGTTAACCCTCCCCAGCAAGAAGACTGGGAGATTATATAATTAATCATTTATTGAAATGTGAATAGGCAAATTTGACTGGGATGTCGATATAGGCGTGGCAATCATTATAGGGCCCTGCTGGTGAAGAGCTTGATAGCCATGAAATCAGATGAATGAATGAGCGGAGATGATTTTCGAAATGAAATGTGGATTTTACGAGATGCAGGACCTACAACCAGCCGTTTCGTGATTGTCTACGTTGTAGCCAAGTGTTTAATGCTAGGAATTAGTGATAGAGGTGGAACTTTAAAGAACGACGTCAGACTTTTCCCGGTCCTAGGAGTCGTAAAATACGTGTCCTTACGTTATAAAAGTCTACATTCACTTAACGGAAAAATTGTCACATGCACTCAAAGCAAGACGAGATGACGTGACCTACTTTGCGTGCGTTTGCTGCTCACCTAACGAGATCGAGGACGAGCTCCAGACTGGGTCTCTTCGGGGTCCGAGGGATCCTGGGAGAGAGGCACGAATTCCGGGATCGTCGGTCTCCCTACGTCTTTCCTGACGGGGAGGACGAGCTACGTCCCCTAGGGGAACAGGCAGCGCGGTAGCCCCCTCTTCATACCCTCAGGCTTGAGGTCGATGTGTGAGGCCTCCCCGCTCTGGAGTCCCCGATGATGTTGTTGTTCATGACGACGACGAGGATTGGACGGTTTCCGGGGTTTCCGTGGAGCAGAGGGGTCTTTTTGTCTTTTTTTTTTTTTTTTGGTGCATGTTAAGTGTGAAGGGAGTTTGCGTTTGTGATCGTTTGTGTTTTTGAGTTTTTTCTTGTGCAGTTTCTCTTGGTTTGCGTTGTGGGTTGTGGTTGTTGAGTACGTGTGCATGAAGAGGTAAAGCTGTGTTGATGTGGTGGTCGCACTCTAGCTCGGTGTTTGTGTTTGTTGTTTGTGCGTGATACTCGTATGTACAGGTTCTCGTCTTCGAAGATTTTCCTCGGTGATCACATGCTGGGAGTATGGTTTGTGAATTTCTTGGCGTTTGTATTTTGCGTTTCTATTAAGCTACGTGTAGTATGGTCCTGTATTTTGGGTTGTTGTTAGGTGAAGGCGTTGTTTGGGAATTGAGTGGTATAAGAGGCATTGTGTTTTCCCGAGGGAATCGTGTTGGTCGTTTGTGGTGGTGTAGATGTTTGTAGGGTCTGAGTGTTGAAGCGTAGGTTGGGTTGTTGTTTTGTTTTGTGTTTGTCTGTTTTGTCTTATATTTCTTTGCGTTGGGGCAAGACCCTGACCGGCGACATGCTGCCCTCGCAGTTCAACATTTGATGGTCTTGTGCATGTAGCAAGAGTGTCCAAGTTCGTTCGCCACTCTGCTGAATCTCTGTTCGTGTGTGCCTGTGTGTTTTTGTGTGTTAAATCTGTAGCATTTCAAGCACTGGTCACCTGAATAAAGCTCCTCAGGTTTCCACATTATAGGTGGGGAACGGATGGGTTTAAAAACATCACAATCCCACGAGTTTTAGGAGCTTTCTGTGCTCCTCATGCGCAAGCAACGGATCTTTACGATGCGTGACTCTGGGCGGTTTGTAACAATCTACGACGTGACGTCGTTTTTGGCCGAGACTTCCCCTGGATAACTCGCACGATCGTGGCATGATTGTCATTGTCTAACACAAACCTTGAACCCTGAGGTCCCGAGAGAGCCCTATTTTTATTAAGCAAAAAACAGGGGGTTAACATTAACTCCCGCGGCGGAGCGGTAGCACAAAAATTATAAAATAATAACAAGGAAATTTATATAAAGAATTACAAATAACCATAAATCAAATAAGTAAAGCAATTAGCACAATTAATAGAAAATACATTTATCAAAAAAAAAAAAAAAAAAAAACGTAAACCGTCTGTTTGCATTCATTAATAAATAATACAATAACTAGACTTTCTCTCACCGTAAAAGAGAGATTAAAGGATGAATAAGTAAAATAGACCATTGAAAATAACACGAATTTAACCGATTCAGAGATAAAAAGAGATATCGCAGCAGATGTGGATAATCCCCTTTAATTCGGCATCACCATGTGAACATCGTACAAAGAATATAGTAACGGAGTATCAATAAAGTTTTATTATAAAGTAAACAACGGTGTAAAATAAACGTAATAATATGTAAATAAGCCAGCTAAACACAATAAAATAATGGGAAAAATAGCGGCAGAGGGAAGTGGGTCCGGCTGAGTGCTCTACTCGCGCCCTATGGATTTACGGGCGGATCTGTGGTAGGATAGGGGTAGGATGGGGCAGGAGATAGGGTTTAATGGTAAGGGTAGGGCAAATGGGGAAAAAGGTGGAACAAGGGGACATCAGCGCACAGTAGAAGGAAGAAGGTAACAGAAGAGGTGCGATAGAGGGGTACGAGGAACATGCGGCGGATACAGGGTAGGCGGGATAGGATAATACGGATAGTATGGGATAGACATAAAAGGTAGAACAAGCGAGGAAAACGAGTAAAAAGAGGAGAAACACGGGAAATAGAGAGAAGGGAAAAAAACGGGGGGAAAGGGAAAGAGTGCGAATAAAAGGGGAAAAGAGAGGGATAAGAAACGGGGGAAGGAAAAGGGGGGGGGGAAAAAGGTCTGGGGGGGTTTTAAAACCTCACAACACCATACACCCCTAATAAAGATTTTAAAAAAATAATTTATAATAAAAAATATATTAATAATAACAAAAAAATATAATAACAAAAGTAAAAAACATTGTTTTTACCTATTTATATAATTATAAAATTTAAATATATATAATAATTTTATATATAAAATTTTATATATATTTATATATATATTATATATATTAAAACCCCCCTATTGGGATTGGGATATATAATATATATAATATTAATATATATTTTTTATAAATATATTAAAATTATATATATGTTTTATAAAATTTTTTTAAAATTTAAAAAATTTTATATATATATATATATATAATATTAATATATATTAAAATTTTTATATATATATATGGGGTATATATTTCTGTGTTTTTTTTATACTTATACATTTTTATGTATACATAAAAAATATATATTTTGTTATATATTTTATACATATATACTCCCATACACTATATATATATATAAAAATATATAACCCCCCCTCTATATATTTTTCCCTATATATATATATATATATTCCTTTAATATTTATATATTGTATTATATAAATATATTATATTACCCCTATAAAGAACATTTGATTTTATTTTCCCCAATATATTTTTAAAATATAAAATATTTTTTAAAAATATAAAAATATATATATATTATATATTTTTACGCCGGCCGCCCGTTTTCTCTGCACCAACCCAAGGCAGGCAGGCAGACGGCGGCATTCCAGGGTCGTAAAACACTAAACCCGTTTCCCAAAAAGGCACCCGGGAACCAAGGGGCCCCCCAAACCCCAAACCGAAAAGGAAAACCCAAGGGGGCAGGGCACAAAGTAAAACAAAAAATGCCCGGCTTTCCTTTATTTACACAAGTTATTTAACCCTAATTTTTTTTATAGGCACATCCCGGGGGGGAAAACCCGCATGTCCCCCCCCCCAGCACAATACAGTTTAAAAACCGGAAAAACACAGTTTTTTCGGGTCCCCAAGGGCACCCCCACAGGTTTCAAAAGGGGAGCACCCCAAAACCGCGTCCTTTGGGCTTGGGTTCTCCGCCCCTCCGCTCACACCCCACGGGCGTCATGTTTGCCCAGGCCCCTTCATTTAAACACTTGTTTCACACGAGACAAAGACCCACTGGGTAGCCCCTTCCCCCCCCCTATCAAGCGGGAGGACACCGTTGCTCTGACATATTTTAAACCTGAAAAAAAACCAACAAAAATTTTTAAAAATAAAATCAGTTCTCGGAAAACAAAAACTTTCACCCAAAGCGCGGCTTTCTTCCCCCTCTGGGGGGGGTTTCTCTCGGGAAAGGAGGTGTGGGGGGCCGGTAGTTTGGCAGTGGCACCCGGGGGGTATCTCCTGTCCCAAGACCTGGCTCTGGTCACCATTGACATCTGCTGCATCGCCCTCACCGTCCAATGCTCGTCCTCATCTCGGTCAGCGTCTACCACTCCTCATCGCCGCTACTGGGGCTAACTTCATCTTTTTCACCATGGCCCCAGGAGTAGCTTCCTGGCCCATGGGAACGCCACAGCCGTCCACGTGGACAACCCGACGGGCGTTTTCGCCCTCTGCCCAATTCGATGGTGACATCAGAGAGGGCCGCTACCACCGTGTATGGCCCCTCCCAGGGCTCTGTAGTTTTTTGGCGAGAGCCCCCGCTTTCCGACGCGGGGTTTTGCCAGCCACACTCTCTCACCTATGTTGTACCTTTACTTCCCTCATGCGCCGGTCATAGTGTCTCCTTTCTGGCATGGCCGGCTACCTTGAGCTTGCCACGCACTCGTCGGTGCACCTCCGCCAGGTTAGCGGCGCTCCGGTGCGCCAAGTCCTCGGGAAGTCGGCCAACGGCCCACACCAACCAACTTGCTCCCCGACGACTCTTCTGGACGCTCCACTTCCTCACAAGTGCCCAGCTTTGCACCAGCTGGCACCCTTCTGGGTAAATAACCCCTCCCCTGGTCCACAAGGCTTTTGCCCAACCGCTAAAGCCATCAGCCAGCTGCAGGTTTTGAATGGGCTCCCGAGGCCCTCTACTCCACGCATCACTCTTGACAGTCGACACCGGATTCTAGACTCTGTCCTGGGGCAGATGCAGTCGCTCAACTGTAACTACCTCTGCACAGCCACCACTGGAAGCAAAGGGACATCTTCACCGTGCAACCCCACCAGCTTCCGTCCAAAGGGCGACACACGCCTTACTCTGCGTCAGGTAGTCAAGGCCCAGCAAACAGTGCTTGTCCAGATCGGCACATACACCGGCAGCCGCTGCAACCCGTGCTGCCCACGCCAATACGAGCCTCCACTGGCCCTTGAGCTGCACACAAAGCCCCGTGACAACCCCACATCTCTGTGTGGCGTCTGGAAGTTGCATATTGGGCCAGCATATGGCCGCACTAGGGTCTTCTCAGCCCCAGTGTCCCATGTCAGGGGCATGGCTTCCCATCTATTGAGCCCTCCACCTGCACTCTGGTTCAGCGTTGCGGCCGG
>NW_023661791.1:15000-17029 GCF_015228065.2 Penaeus monodon | reverse complement strand
AAAAAAAAAAGTATATATACCTTGAAAAAAACAAAGCACGGACACACGTGTAGAACACAAACACACACACCCATAAACACACACACACACACACCACACACACACACACACACACACACACACTCACACACAGACACACACACCCCCACACACACACACATGTGTGTGTGTGTATATACACACACACACACACACACACACACACAGACACACACATATATATATATATATATATATATATATATATATATTTATATATATATATATATATATATATATATATATACATACTACTTTATATATAAATTAATATATATGTGTGTGTGTGCGTGTATACACATACATATATATATCATATATATGCACTTACATATGTGTATATATAGTTATAGTTATCGTTAAATACATACACACACACACACACACACACACACCACACACACACACACACACCCCACACACACACACACACACACACCCCATATATATATATATATATATATATATATATATATATATATATATATATATATAATATATATATATATAACATATATATATAAATATATATATATTATATATATATATATATATATATATATATATATATATACATATATATATATTATATATATATATATATATATATATAATATATATATATATATACACATATATGAAAGATGGAATAATGCATACCGCATTGATATCGATAAATAACAACCCTCCCCGAACAGGACTCGAACTTAGGTCACTCCGGGTAAGAAACCGGAGGCCAGTGCTAAACCAACCATGTTACACGACCCACTAAAAGGAGAGTGCAACTGGGATCTCGCTAGCTCCATAAACACTACCTATCTACTCATACTTGAGTAATGATAGCGAAGTTATACACACACTCCCCGTGGCCACTTGTTGGAAATTGATTTAGCAATTCAAATTCTAAGTCAGATGTACCATATATATATATATATATATATATATATATATATATATATAAAATATATATATATATATATATATATATATAATATACGATATATATATACGATATATATATATATATATATATATATATATATATATATATATATATATATATATATATATATATATATATATATTTTTTGTCTCTCTCTCTCTCTCTCTCTCTCTCTCTCTCTCTCTCTCTCTCTCTCTCTCTCTCTCTCTCTCTCTCTCTCTCTCTCTCCACACACACACACACCCACACACACACACACACACACACACACACACACACACACACACACACATATATATATATATATAGATAGATAGGTAGATAGATAGATAGATATACGCACACAAACATATCTATCTATCTATGTATTTATCTATCTACACACACACACACACACACACACACACACACACACACACACACACACACACACACACACACACACACTCACACACACACTCACACCCATATATATATAATATATATATATATATATATATATATATATATATATATATATATATATATATATATATACCTTGATTCTACCTTCATTTAATGCGAGACACCAGCCAATCAAAGCGCGATATTTTTCAGTCGCAGATAGGGATTTATATTCATTATTTACGAATCATATGGTTAGTTTCTTATTAAGAACAAAAAATGCATATATTGCAAAGATGCACAAACTGATTCTGTACCTTTTTAATACATAACCTTACAGACTCAAGGAAAATTAATTGGCGAAATAAATTTGATTTCCTGTACCAGTCTTTCCATGACCAGTCTTTCTGGATTGGTACATGTTCTGACTATTCCATTGTAAAATTTGCTGATCATTTATTATGTCTAGTGTTTATCCTTACCTACCCTCATCACCATTTCATTGACTACTTCTTATTAATCATCCGAAAGTGTTAGTTATCATACAGAACTATCACTCTATGTTTGGATTTAAAAACAAGAAGAGAAACAAAACTGCACACGACATCTTTCTCTGTCACACCTAAACTTGTAATAATCACCTTAACCTATCCCCTTGGACTT
>NW_023661791.1:7500-12500 GCF_015228065.2 Penaeus monodon | reverse complement strand
ATTATATATATTATAATATATATATATAGATACGTATAAAAAATTATATATATATATTTATTATATATATATATATATATATATGTATTATATATTATTTGTCTGGGAAGAAATAAACTGCACCCGGGGTTCCCTTGAACAAGGATAGCCCCCTTTTACTCCCATCCCGGGGTTACGGTAAAAACTGTCGGCAGCAGGGCGGGGGGATTTTGGTGAAAACACTTCAGTCTATGTTTTACGGTTTTTCACAAATAATATGTCGGCGTATTACAGTGTAACTTTTTTTAAAAGGGGGCAGAGAATTTCCCCCATTTAGTTGGGGATGCGAGTTGAAAAAGGAGCTGGGGATTCCACTCAACTTTTTTTTCCCCTGAAAAAACTCTCACCAATGATTAAATACAAAATAAAATTTCATACCCATCGCCCGTCCGTGGGTTATAAGGGGCGCGTTAGCAGTGGGCAACCAGGGAAATGTTAAAATGCATCTGGAACCCAAAAAAAGATAAAAAAAACATGCCCAAATTTAAAAAAACACATTAAAAATCGGAACGTGGAACGAAAGGGAAAAATGAAAGAGAGGGGTAAATTAATAGTTTCAAAAAAGAAAACAAGACAGTTTTTTTTTCTGGAAAAAGAAAAAGGGAAAAAATTATAGTCAGGGTCTAGTTTTCCACGAAAAAAAACTGCAAATGCATAATTGGGTACAGCCCAAAAATGATCGCATTTTAAAGTCAAAATACAAGAAAAAACCTATAATATTGATTAACAATGCTACCACCCAAAAATATTGAAAGTGAGAAAAAAATGGAAAATTTTATAACTCCCCCAAAGATACTTAGACAAAACCCCAACAGAGATGTAAAAAAAAATCAGGGGAGCCTCAACCCCAAAAGTAGGAAAAAATTATCTAAAAATGACACCTGGGAAAATTGGGCCCTTTGGAAAATAAATGAAAGAGGAAAAGATTTTATTAAATTCTGTAGTACAAAAATTATTTAAACCCAATACATTGTTCCAACACCCCCCAAGACCTTGTACACGGTTTTCCCCAGACACAAGAACACGAACCCAAATTGACACATTGTGCAAACCCAAAAAATAAAAAAATTTGCAAAAAAAAATCCCAAAGACAAGACCGGGTGCCGACGCAACAGGACCCCCCAACACTAACTACGATTTTAAAATAAGACTCATAAAGATGGAGTGCCCAACACCCCCTTAAAAGCTCGACTACAAAATCTTGAAAAAATTTAAGAATTACAGTGTCAAACAAATTTGAAATACTCAATCAATGTGAAGATGAAAAAAACACCAAAGAGTTAGGGAAGAAGGAAAAAACCCCGCTGAGCACTGTTTAAAAAACTATCCCCAAAAAAGAAAAAAAAAATTTCCCCCCGGATATCTGAAAAACATAAGGAAATTGAAAAAAGAAGATGCCTAAAATAAAAGGGGGTTCAATAACCCATTTACAAAAAAAAAAATACAAAATCAAAAAAAATTGCGACAAGAAAAGGAAAATTTTTAAATGAAACTTTGCCAGGGTTTTGAAAAACTTTTCTATAAATAAGAAAAACTAAAGAACTCTCCCAAGGAGTACAAACATCACCGAAATTTAAAACCCTACAATTGACACTATCAAAAACTGAAGAGGACTTGTTTATGTGATAGAAAAGAAGTCAAAGATAGATGGGAATCAATATTTTTCCCAACCTATACAAAAAGAATAAAGACTAACAACATTAATTAGACCAATGACAAGAAGTGAATCACCGCACTGCTAGACAAAGTTATAAAAGCCAAAAAAAGAAGTAAAGAAAACAAGACCCCCGGAATGATGAAATAACAGCGAACTAATTAAGAATGCTGGGGAAGTGTTGAATACTTCTTCTACAAACTCTGTACAAAAATATGGAAGAAGAAAATGCCCAGAAGAGGGGGTTAAAATCAGTCTTTACTCCCATCCCAAAAAAAAGGTGACGCACTCCAATGAAACAAAATAGGACTTTGCTTAAAAAGTCAAGCAGAAAAATTTTTGTTGAAAATTTTTGCTAAAGAATGAAGTTGAATTAAGGAGGAAATTTGCAGACGAAAAAGATTTTTCATAGAGAAAAACAGAGAACATCAAAAAGACCTATACCTGTGTTTCACGATTATGTGAAAGTTTTTGATAGTTAATCACGATTTTCCTGGAAAACATGAACGAATGAAGTTAAAAAAAAACACTTCTTTCAATAATAAAAGGCAGTAGACCAACAACAAGCAGCTGTAAGAACCATTAGGGGTTTAACAGAAGGGTTCAAAGTCAAAAAGGAGTGCGACGGGGTTTTGCATTCTGTCTCCGCACCTCTTTAATTTTAATTCTGAAACAATTATGAGAGGTGCTCTAGAAAATTTTTAAAGGGGAATGGGATGTTGGAGGATACAAAATATCAAATTGAGGTACCCCGATGATATATTTTGATTCCCAAACGTATCACTGAACTAAAAACAACTGCTAGATAAAGTTAGAGAAGCAAGCGAAAGGCTGGTTTGTTTTTAAATCCCAAGAAACTAAATCAGACGTTTCAAAGAAAACCCGGCAATGAACAATGATGAAACATGTTACAATGGAATGATTGTGGAAAATGTGAAAGGTTCATTATTTTGGGAGCTGTTTAATGAACTATGATGATTCCGGAGATAAAAAGAGAATTACATGCCAAAAACGCCACAATTGTTTCCAAAACATCGGGAAAAGACCGAAGCATTCCTACGGACAAAGTGAGGTTATTGAACTCATATTTTTCCCCAATTGCACCTAGGTTCTGAGTGTGGGTGCTGAAGAGTAGACAAGAAAAAGATCAATATTTGAAAGTGGGTTACAGACGAGTACTGTGTATTAGTGGAAGAGAAGAAGAGAATGAGAAGTGCTGAGAAAAAAAAATTTGAAAAGACCGGCGTTGGAATTTGAACAGGAGGAAAATTTAAAGTTTTTTGGTCATGTAATGAGAAGTAAAAGTATTGAGAAAACTTGCTGACGGGGGATGTGATGGGAAAAAAGAGGAAGAGGCAACAAAGACAAGATGAGCGACAATATAAAAAATTTTTGGGGGGTTGTCGAGGGTCAAGTGGAAAGAAAAGCGTAAGATCGAGTTTAGTGGCGAAGGTGGTGGAGAGGTCCCGGGCTAAAACATGAGATACGTTATGATGATATATATATATATATATATATAATATATATATATAATATATATAATATATCTATATTATATAACAACATACATACATACGGGCCCCCATTGCACCATGTAGTTGACTAGGTTATAATCGGGGGGGGCTCCCCCTATCCTTCCCCAGGGGAGTATTTGGTTAGGAAAATCTACGATAACTCACTCAGTCCCTTTCTGGGTTAGATATATGCAAATTTGTGGTATTCAGCACACCACGGGCGATTTGTGTGGTATGAACACCCATCCCCCACATCCCCTCGAGTAGTAGTGGGAAAATCTAGGGTATCTTACCGAACCAACTAGGTGTGTGTTTTATATATGTAATAATATAGTTTTATATATGTAACCCCAACACACACACACACACACACACACAGATTATAATATATATATATTATATATATTATATATATATATATATTATATATATATTAATAATATATAATAATATAATATATATATATATATATATATATATATTATATATATATATATATTATATATATATTAATATATATATATATATATATATAATATATATCATATATTATATAATATATATAATTATAATTATATATAATTATATATATATATATATATATATTTATATATATAATATGTATTTGTTTTTGGGGGTGTGGTGTGTGTGTGTGTGTATACATATATATATACATATAATATATACTATAAATTTCAACACCTAGGGTTCGGTAAAATACCCCAGTTTACCCTACTACTCGAGGGCATGTGGGTGGATGGGTGCATTTTACACACACAAATCGCCCGTGGTGTGCATGAAAACACACAAATTTTTCATATATTTTAAACCCAGATAGGACTGATGAGTTTATCGTAGTTTACCTAAAAACTACTCCCTGGGGGAAAGGGTCATGGGTCAGCCACCCCCGATTAAGACTAGTCAACAATGGTGTCACTGGGGGCCCGTGGGATGTAGTATTTATTATAAATAAAATATTTAAAATTAATATATATATATAATATATATATATATATATATATATCATCAATAACGGTATGCTCATGTTTGAGCAGCCGTGGACCCTCTCCACCTCCCTTTGCCCTAAACTCGATTTACGCTTTCTTTCCACTTGTACCCTCGACAACCCCCAAAAAATCTTTGATATTGTCGCCGTTTGCTTGGGTTTTCCTTTCCTTGTTTCCATCACCATCCCCGCAGCAAGTTTTTCTCAAACTTTTATTCTCATTTAAAGCCAATAAAATTTAATTTCTCCGTTAAGATGTCCAACAGCGGCTTTACAATTTATTTTTTTTCCCGCCTTTTATCATTTGTCTTTTTCTGCCAGCTAAACACAGTTGTCTGAAAACCACTTTAAAAAATATTGTTTTTTCTTGTCTATTACTTCAGCACCCAAACACTCAGAACCATATGATGCAATTGGGAAAACAAGAGTTCAATAACCCCAGCTTTGTCCGTAAGGGAATGCTTTGGTCTTTCCGGTTTTGAGAGCAATTGTGGCGTTTTTTTGGGGGAATGGAATTCTTTTTTTTTATCTCCGGTGAATCATCATATGACAGTAAAAAAGCCCAAAAAAAGTGAAATCTTTTAATTTTCCCAATCATTCCATTTTTAAAGTTTTATCATTTTTCTTGCCGGTTTTCTTTTAATGTCATGATCTTAGTTTTCTTGGGATTAAGAAAAAGCCACCTTTTCGCTTGCTTCTTAACTTTTTCTAGCGTTGGTAGTTTAGTGATACTGCTGGCAATCAAAAAAATTTTACGGCGTACCTCAGATTTGATTTTTGTATCCTC
>NW_023661790.1:0-17029 GCF_015228065.2 Penaeus monodon | reverse complement strand
TTTTTTTTGGCATAGTAAAACAAAATTACTATGTATTATGTATTTTCTTTTAACGTGGGTTTTTCATTCGCGCCGCGGGGTCACAGCATGATTTTAAATTTATTTCATGTTGTGATGTTTGGAGTGATAGGGGTGGGGTCCCCAGTTTTTTCCACGGGGGCGGGGTACCTTTTTAGGTAATCTTCCCTATTTACCCGGGTTTTGGGGACCAGCATTTAAATTGGGCGGGTTTGGCCACCAGTGGGGGGTAGGAAATAAAGGTGAATTTCCCCCCAAGGGAATACGCGGCGGTGGGTGCCCGAACCCGATTCAGATTCCCCGTCGTGACGTTGACCCGACGCTCTAACCTTTGGGCCCCCGGGGTTTTTGTTTGTTTATTATGGTAATATAGTATGTTGTATGTGTATATAACTTAATGTAAAATGTTTTTGTAGATATATGTATGTTTACATATATCTTTTTAAAATGATAATTTTTATGCCACATTGTGTAATTTACTTACATACATATATATAAAAATACAATGTATATACATGTGTGGTGATATATTGTTAATTTTTGTCACATTTTCAAAAATCAGTTTTGCTTGGGTTTTTTCTACCATTTTTATGTTAATGTGTTTAGCATATACACATTATTTACATTTGAAATAATATGCATAATATGTAATGTTAGTATATAAACACACACCACACAAAATGTAAAATTTTAATATATATATATATATATATTATATATATATTAATATATTGTGTGTGGTTGTGGGGTTGTGTGTGGTGTTGGGTGTGGGGGGGAATACATATATGTGGATGTTGTATACCGGGTAACCCTTCGGATGACATGGTGTGTATATATATTTTATATATTATATAAATATATATAAATATATAAATATATATTAAAATATATATATATATATATAATATATATATAAAATTAAAAATAAAAAATAAATAAATAAAAAAAATATATATATATATATATATATATATTATGAAGAAGGGAAAAAAACCCCTTTCCTGCTAAACTTGGAAGAAAAACCCAAAATACAAAAATGATTTATTAAAAATGAGGTTCTGGGTTGGGATTTTTCAGGGGATAAAGGGAAACCCTACTGAAACGGGTGCAGGACCCCCTCTATTCTCTTTTGAAGTGAAACAGCCTTTGGGTGTTCAGAGAAAAGAGGGTTTCACTTTAAAAAAAGGGTACAGTCCTCTCTGGGGGGATGGAGAGGAACTCCCTGGAAAAAGTAAAAGGGCCCCCTTCCTTACTGAGGGAGGAGAAAAAGGTTTTCCAACAATGATGTTGTAGTGGGGGGCATCCCCTGGTCCCCCCCCAGAGGTTGACCCCTACCAGTGTTTGCGGGTGGCAGTGGAGCTGGGAGACAGGATCCGGAGTTTGAGCGATCCCGTGACGAGTACGCCCTCGGCTACAAAAACCCCTCTTTGGTCCCTTTCTAGAAAGACAGGGGGCCTGATCCAGGCCCGGTCAGGTCAATCGGCGGGTCCCCCTCGGGAGGGTAGGGTCAAGCAGTCACTGCTGTTGGCACATGGTCCGTGACACTGCTGAAGGTAATTGGCTCGTTACCCAAATCATCACCCCTGTTGTGTTAGACACTGGCTTACACTAGTTTCCCCTTTGTTGGACCCGTGGTGGGTGGGGGCGTGGGGATGAAGCACTGTCCAATTACAGGGAAAAATCTAACAAAAATCCCCCACAACAGACCCTAAAGTTACGCCCGGCAAGGCCCAGACCACGGCACCCACCCTAAAGCCATACAGCCCCCGGGGGGCAAAAGAAAACCCGAGCACAGGTGACATGTACCCCTGCTGCCAAGATGGGAAAAGACAAAAAGACCAGTCAGAATAGTCTGCCCCCAGATTGACTCTCGTGCGGGCCCCTCCGGCCAGCCCCCCGGGCCGGGAAGGTCTCTGAGCACCCCTCACACGACCCCAATGCCCAATGGGGAGCCCCAGCTAAACCCCGCCAAAACAGTGGTGCCCCCAGGGCAAGCCCCAAAGCCGGAGCCCGACTCTAAAGGGAGAGTCGGGGGACCCCTATGGCTTTCCCTCAGTTAAGGCCCTTTTAAAACCAAAGTTTTGCAATGCCTCCAAAGGGTCAGGGTTGGAGAGCCAACGAAAAATCGGTTGTCAATCCGGTTGCGGAGATCAGGGCTGATCATCACCCCAAAAGTCAACACCTTTTTTTTCCGCGGGAAACAAAGGAGCTAAAAGAGGGAGGAAGTGACCCTCTCCCACTGAACCCCGGGGAAAAAGAGGGTCAAGAGGGGTGCATTGGGTTTCTCGTCTCATATGTGTGGAGGTGATCGCCTAAACCCCCACAGGTCGTGGGGGCCCCCGTTTCGAAGGTAAAGCCCAACCAGGCAAGTCTGGTGACCAGAAGGTACCCAACCTCTCCCCTTGATCTAGGAAACTGGGGTACCTACAACCTCGTACATATGTCCCTGACCACTGCGGGTTCAAAAGTCAAAAGTATGGACCCACCGGGTAATTGAAAGCCAACCCAAAATGGGGTGTCTGTAGCAAGCAACACACCGGGTGTGCATTAAGGCATAAAAAGGGGAAAAGAAGGCCCAAAACACCCAATTTCCCCAAATTGTGCCAAGAGGCATCACGCCGGGGCCCTGGCTTGTCTGTCAGGAAAAGGGGGCCCCCAAAGCGGAAAGAGGTCGTAAAAAGCAACCAGATTTTGTTCCCGCCCCCAGGCACCTATGTCGGGGGGAAAGAAAAAGAGCAAAAAGGCCTCCACCTCCTAAGAGGAAGGAGCCCCCCCCCAGCCAAAAACCGGGGGATCCCGAAAAACAGGAGTTCCCCAAAGAAAAACCAGTGCAGAAGAACACTAGGAAAAAGGTTTCAAACAGCACACAAGCCCTCCCCAAAACCCAGAAGCATGCTTTCGAGGGGGGGACATGTGGGTCCTGCTTGATGCTGTAGTCATAGCTGGCAACATCCTTGCAAGGACAAGGAAGGGCAAAAAGGCAGCGAGTCCCATGGCGGCATTGACCAAACTGCGAAACCCATAAAGGGAAGGAAGAGGAAAGGGCCCAAAAACCCCCCCCCTTCCCCACCCCGGGTCAGACTCCCCTCCCCCCCAACCCAGGCCATCCCTCACGGGCGAGCTACCCGGCTGATTCAGTCCAAAAAACTGAATCAAAACAAGTCCCCGCCCAGGCAAGGCCCCCAACAACAATGCACAGAAAAAGCCTGGCAAGAAAAGCCCAAACATTTAAGTCGACTACCAAAGGCTCCCCCCCCCCCAGGGCCCCGGGGATACCCTGACAGCCGAAGGAGGCCCCCTCAAGCAGTGAGGACCTCCCCAATGGAGTTTCAGACCCCAAAGACCGTCAACCCGAATACGACGATGTCTCTAATGAACTTCAACTGAAACATCATGGCACGAACTAAGTTTTCTGCAGTGGAACTCTAGGCTTCTCCACAAGCGTGCACCTCCATGAAATAGTGCGTAAAGGAGCATTGACTTTGTCATGCTCCAGGAGTATTAACAGTGGAACCTGTTTGCTTCCCGGGTACACGTTTTTCTCTGCCTGTGCTGATGGAAAAAGAGGCCTGATCCCCCTTGCAAAGAGAAATTCCCTGCTCCACAATAGCCGATGCACCGCACTGTGGTAAGATGTGAATCTCTTGCCATCGGTTTTCCCGGGCCCGGGGCCCCCCTGAAATTTTACAGTTGTCAGCCGGCAACGTAGACCTTAGACATCAGCCAAGTCTTTGCTTCTGCAGCACACGACCGAGTGATCAAAGGGGGGATTTTAAATGCACACCATATCCTGGCTCCCTGCAGGCCCGGGAGCGGGGCTAACAAGCCAACAGATTGGACTTTCCCCCGAGATGCTCTCCTAAATAGCCAGGAGCCAATGCATGTGAGGAGTGGCCCGGTCCTCACCCGGGCCACGCGCTTGGGGGGAAGGATTGGCTGGGGGTCGTTGGACCTACTAGGACCTTACGGCACTTAACTACCCTCAAAATATGCCCAGCCGAAATGCCACGACCGAATCCAAGATAAAAAACAGACAAGCCAACTGGCAGGGTTTGAGGCCGGGGCCCGCTGCTGAGAAAAAATAACCCACCAAAGAAAAACGGGGAAGTGACAACCAAACTTGAAAAAGCCATGAGGGGCACCCTCATGACCATACCCAAAAACTCGGCCTGGGTCCGGCTCACAAAGACGCCTGGTATTTTAATGACAAATTTGGGAGGTAAAACCAAGGGGAAAATTTGGCCCAAAACTTTTATAAAGGGCAAAGAACCCCCCCCGACACCCTAGCCCTCCTAAGGGGGCTGTAGGGTCCCAAAGGAAACTGTGCAGAGTAGGCGGGGAAAGTGGCGGGGAATGGTGTGTTTTTCAATCACCATACCCCCCCTCTCAAGCTATGGAAGGGGTAAAGTGAGCTACAGCTGTTCGCCCCGAGATGCCGAAGATGGCGCACGAGTTCTCTACGAGAACGGTAGCAACAGCTGCCACCGAATGAGGGCAAAAAAGAAGGGCCTACAACCAGACAGACTGTCACTTCGAGAAAGGGCACCGAACCGATAATCGGACTTATCTTTTTTCTGGGGGAAACTAAGAAATACATATAAAAAAATTTGAAAATACACCCCCGGCTCTGAGGGATCCGTACCCCACATTTCCCCCCTGGGACTATAGTGAGTTTGCTTCCTCAACTCATCAAAAGTCCTGGGAAACTTCCCTTACCCAGAGGGGGAAAGGGGGCTACCTAGTTCCCATTAAAAACCAAAAGGGACCCGGGGAATCCCGCCATCTCTCTACTAGCTGTCGGGCCCAAGACTCCCGAGAGGATGGTACTAAACCCCGGCTCGATGGAAAAGGGACCCCCACAAACATCTTCCAGGGGTTCACGGGGGAAAAGAGAAGCACACAGCATACCCCACCTCTTGGGGGACAAAAAGCAGGGCACTCTGTGGAGTTTTCCCTTGACCTGGAGAAGGTTTTTAAAATTGGCAAGTCCTCGCCAAATCAGGAGAGCCTGCCCAAAAAGGGAATCAGAGTAAGCTCCGGGTTGGATAGGTAAATACTTTCAAATAGAACACCCAGAGTAAATTCCAAGGTCCTATCCCCAAAAAGCCATAGAGAAGGGAAACGCCACGGGGGGGTTTCTCAGCCAGCTCTTTTTAACACATTAATGCCCTGTGTCCTAAACATAAACCTCCCAGTGGGGGAAAGATCATCCCTAGCAACGATCTTGCTATCACTCCACTGGACCAACTGCCTAAAAAAAGCCCAGCGTTTTTGGGGCCCGGGTATCCGAGGAGTGTGCAGGACAGGACTAAAAAATTCTGCCGCCAAATCCAAAGCCAGGGCTCGAACAGAGATTTTCAAGGCACAAGTCTGAAAACCGGGAATAGATTTGGAGGGGGTCAGGATCCTCTCCCTTGGGGTAAGGAAGCCCGGGCCCTCCCCTTTCCGGGGAGGTCCAGACCTTTTTACCGAACAAAATCAAGACTGTCTGTCAGAGAGCAATGAGGGGAATCGCATAGGGGCCGACACAGAGTACTAAGACTTTCTATGAAGGCGTCAGGCCCTTTGGGAGACTATGCCTCCCTCCTCTGTTGGCATTAAGAGAAAATAAAAAGGACCAAGGGAGACAGCCCAAAAACGAAGCCGCCGGGGTTCATTCTGGGGCCCAAGGGTGGGCGAAGGCCCTCAACCTCAGTGGGGGAAAACCCTTTTCCCCCCTTGGCCTCACAAATTGATCTAATGGCAGCAAATTCTTATAAAAGGTCATCCAGGCTCCCGGGGACAAAAGCCTAAGACAAAAAATAGTAGACCCCTGAACAGATAACGTGCTGTTGCAAACAACTCCGGGCTGTCCACACAGCCAGGGTTTTAAATACCCATAAATTAAAAAACCCACTTCTCCCCAAGGGCAGGGACCCCCCTCACCCTGACTTTTCAAAGCTTGCCTGCGCACAAACCTCGATAGAGTTTCGGCAGAGACGGGGAAAGCAAAAAAATGAATACTTACGCCTAGCCAAAGGCAAAAAACCCAGAGGGTCATTGCAACCTCACCCCCCCGGGGCACAGAAATATTAGACGGAGGGATCGGTCGACCCTTGACCCACACTGCGGCGCCGCTGCGCAAGGGATCCCAAAAAACCATGAGGGTAACAGACAACCCTCCTCGCTAGGGGCAGAGGCATTTGCTACAGGGAGCATTTAATCGCGCCCGTGGGGGAAGGACTGTGGCATAACACAGACTCCAAAGGACCGTCAGTCTTCGCAGCGCTACCCACGACAATCCCTCCTTCTGACTACCTCCCGCTCTGGCACAGAGGATTCTTGCACAGGGTGAAAAAATCATCAAAAATTTGGGTTTCCCCAGCCACATGGGGTGGGGAATGAGCTTGCTGAAGATTTCCGAATTTTGGCGGGGGTATCCCCCCTAATCCCAGATATACACAGACCCCCCCAAAAATTATTAGGGGGAAGTGTACCAGAGGGCCCACCCCCTTTTCCCCGCGCTTACGAGGGGAAAACGGATCCCCCCCCTAGGCCAGGGTACTCAGACCCAGGCTATGAACCACTGCACTCTTGAAAAAAAACAACACAGAATGCGCCTGGGTTTCCCACTGGCAGGGCGATCATACAAAAAATAAAACGTGAAGAGAGGTGTTGCTGCACTGCGGCGAGCTGAACGCCACATTTGTACTTTACTTAGAAAAATTGTGGCACATGAATTCCAAACAAAGCCGCAGAACACGCCGTCATGGGTAAAGAGATTATGCGAGTGCTTACACCACAGCTACAGGAGCCCGCGGGAAACCCCCCCCCCTGGAACCCCGAGTTCAGAGAAAAAAAATGAGACAGCCAAAAAAAAAAAAAAAAAGCTGCACAGGCCGGGCCAAAAGTGAAATCCCCGGGCGATGTCAGAACTTCGCAAATTCAAGCAAGCAAGAGCAAGCGTTCATCGGCGGCCCACATCCCTGTCGGGGAAATCCCGTCGGCGAGGGGAGACGGAAAGGCGCGTGCGATGGCTGCTAGCACGGGACGAAAAGGGGAACCCTGAAAATCCCCACTAAAAAAAAAGTGCGTAAGCTTCACCCACAAAAGGGGAAAATTGCAAATCGGTGATGTTTGGAATTAATGTTAGTGCTGCATGTCAAATCCCACGGTGCTTCATTCTTTCAGAGTCAAATTACCCATACCCATGGCGGGGTGCTTGCAGAGAAAAATACCCATACCCGGGGCTGCGTCTTGCAGAGAAATACCCCTACCAACGGTGCGCATGCTTGCAGTCAAATACCCATACCCACAGTAGCGTGCTTTCAGAGTCAAATATCATGCCCCCGGGGCTGTGCTTGCGAGTCAAAAAACCCATACCCAAAAGGTGCTGCATGCTTTCAAGTCAAATACCCCTACTCATTTTCTGCATGCTTGCGGTCAAAAAACCCATACTCACGGTGTGCAGCTTGCAGTCAAATACCCATACCCACAGTACTGTGGCTTGCGAATAAACATCCATACCCCCGGGGCTGCGTGTTGCGAGTCAAATACCCCAAAAAACGGGCTGCATGCTTGCAGAGCCCAAAAGCATATCATGGGGCGCATGCTTGGAGTCAAATAGCATACTCATGGGGCGCATGCTTTCAGAGTCCCAAAAAACCCATACCAAAAGGTGTGCTGCTTGCATCAAATTCCCATACCCACAGTCTGCGTCTTGCAGATCAAACATACATACCACGGTGCTGCGCGCTGCAGAGTCAAAAAAACCCTACCCCGGGGCTGCATGCTTGCAGGGGTTAAATACCCATACCCCCGGGGCTTCATGCTGCAGAGTCAAATACCCATACCCACGGTGCTGCATGCTTCAGACCAAAAAACCCCTACTCATGGGGCGCATGCTTTCAGATCAAAAACCCATACCCCGGTGTGATGCTTGCGAGTCAAATACCCATACCCCACGGGGCGCATGCTTTCATGTTATAAATATCATACACTCAAAAATTATATATATAATATATACATAATACAGACAAAATACACAACATATATATTTAAAAACAATACGTAGTATACATATAAACATATCTACATATATATCAAAAAATATATGAAAAAACATCTATCTATTATGCATATTAATTGTACAAAAAAACACACCACACACACACACACACCAAACACACACACCCATATATATATATATATTAAAAAATATATATGTGTGTGTGTGATTGAGTGATTGTGTGTGTGTGTGTGTGTGTGTTGTACATTTTACAAACACACACCCCTCTCACACAGACACACACCACACTGTATATATATATTATTAAAATTAATTTTATATATATATATATATACTTGTGTGTGGTTCGTGTGAAGGGTGTGTGTTTGACACATGTACACACCCACACAACCAAAAACCCAACACACACACACACACAATATATTAAAAATATATATATAATATAATGTGTGTGGTTTTTTGTGTGTGTGTGTGGGGTGTGTGTGTTGTGTGTAATATGTATATATGCATATATAAAGATGGTGTTCTAATTATTTGCATATATATGTAGATATTTGTATATATGTATACTACATGTATTGTATATAATATAATTTTTGTGTGTATTATGTACATGTATTTTGTTATATTATATTATAATATTGAGTGTATGTATATTTTTATACACAAGCAGCAGCACCGGGGTAGGGTATTTGACTCGAAGAGCAGCACCGGGGTTGGGGATTTGACTCTGCAAGCATGCAGCACCATGAGTATGGGGTTTTGGGTCTGCAATTGCCACCCTTGTATGGGGTTTTTTCTCGCAAGCATGCAGCCCGGGGTATGGGTATTTAAACCCCGCAAGCAGCAGACCGTGGGGTTGGGTATTTTACTTGAGCGCGCAGCACCGTGGGTATGATTTTACTCTGCAAGCACGCAGTACTGTGGGTATGGGGAATTTGACTGCAAGCACGCAGCACCGGGATGGGGATTTGATCTCAAGCATGCAGCACCATGAGTAGCGTATTTGACTCGCAAGCATGCAGCACCTAGTATGATATTTGGCTCTGAAACTGCAGCACCGTGGGATGGGTATTTGACTTGCAACACGCAGCACCGAGGGTATGGATGTTTTATTTTGCAAGCACACAGTATGTGGGTATGGGGATTTGACGAAGCATGAGCACCGTTTGGGATGGGTATTTGACTCTGCAAGCAGCAGCCCGTGGGTAGGGTATTTGACTCTGCAAGCAGCAGCACCATGAGTAGGGTTTGGCTCTGCAAGCATGAGCACCCTGAGTATGGGTATTTTATCTGCAAAATGCAGCACCATGATAGGGTATTTGACCGCAAGTGCAGCACCGTTGATATGGGTATTTTCCTGCAAGCACGCAGCACCGGGGTATGGATGTTTGCTTGCAAGCAGCAGTACTGGGGTATGGGTATTTGACGCAGCTGCAGCACCGTTGGGGAGGGGATTTGACTCTGCAAACACGCAGCACCGTGGGTATGGGTATTTGTCTTGCAAGCCGCAGCACCATGGGTATGGGTATTTTACTCGCAAGAATGAAGCACCGTAGGGTTTTGACTATGCAAATAACACATTAATTCCAACACATCACACGAATTGCAATTTCCCCTTTTGTGGAGTGAACTTACGCATTTTTGAGTGGTGATTTTTAGGATGTCCTTCCCCCTGCTAGCGCCATCGACGCGCCTTTCCCTCGTCCGTCGCCGACAGGGGTGTACCCCGACAGGGGGGACGTGGCCCCCGTGAACGCTTTCCTTTCTTGCTTTAGATTTGCGAAAGTTTGACATGCCCGGGGATTTCACTTATGGGGCCCCGGGCCCGTGTCAGCTTTTTTTGGTGTCTCATTTTTTTTCTCGACACTCGGGGCTTACCAGGCGGTGGGATTGCCCGCAGGCGCCCTGTACTGTGGGGTAAGCATCTCCATAATCTCTTTTCCGAGACGGTGTGTTCTGGGGCTTTGTCTTTGGAATTGCATGTGCACCCAAAATTTTCTAAATAATGTACAAATGTGGGGTTCAGCTCGCCCAGTCATGCAAAAACCTCTCTTTACGTTTATTGTTGTTGATTGCCATGCACAGGGTAACCTAGGCGCATTCTGTTGTTTATTTCAGAGAGTGCCAGTGGTTCATAGCCCGGGCGTTGAGACAGCGGCCTAGGGGAGGATTCGTTCCCCTCTGTGAAGCGCAGGGGAAAGGAGGGGGCCTCATGGAACTTCCCCCAAGAATTTTCGGGGTCTGATTATTTTCAGGGATTGGGGGGGGATACCCTCCAACTTCGGGTAATCTGTCAGAAGCCCTTCCCTTATCCCTATGTGGCTGGGAAACCCAATTTTTATGATTCTCTCCCGGCAAGAATCCTCTGTGCCAGAGCGAGGATGGTGTCAAAGGAGGTATTTTCAGTGGGTGAGCGCTGGAAACAGTGACGGGTCCTTTTGGGGTCTGTGGTATGACCCATTCCCTTTCCCCCAGGACGCGTAGTTAAATGCCCCGATAGCAAGCCTCTGCCCTACGAGGGGGCGTTGTTGTTTCCCTATGGATTTGTGGCATCCCCGCTGGAACCGGCGTGCAGTGTGGGGGCAAGGATCGCCGACCCCCCCTCTAATAGTTTGCTGCCCGGAGGGGTGATGGTTGCAAGACCCTGGGTTTTGCCTTTTGGCTAAGGGGCAGTATTTATTCTTTTGCTCCAGTTCATGACCGAAACTCTATGAGGTTGTGCGCAGGCGAGCTTACAAAACAGGTGAGGGGGGGTCCTGCCCTTGGGGGAGAATGGGTTTTTTAAGTTGATGGCGTATTAACACCCGGCTGTGTGAGACGCCAGGATTGTTTGCAAACAGCACGTTTCTTTTTCTAGGCGTCTGACATTTTATGTTTAGGCTTAGTCCCGGGGCCTGATGACCTTTGATAAAAAATTTTGCGCCATTTGTCAATTTGGAGGCCAAGGGGGGAAGGTTTTCCCCCACTAGGAGGTTTAGGGCTTTGCCCACCTTGGGGCACCCAGAATGACCCTGGGGGCTTCGTTTGGACTGTCCCAGTTTGGGCTTTATATTTTCCTTTTTGCCAATCAGAGCGGGGAGCAAGCACAATGGGGCCCGACGCCTTTAATAGAAGATTAGTACTCTGTGTCGGGCCCCCATGCGTATTTCCCCTCAGCTTCCCGACAGACAGTCTTGATTTTTTTCGGTCAACCAGGTATGGACCCCTTTTGGGAAAGGGGAGGGCCGGGCTATCCTTTTCCCCAAGGAAGGAGTCCGAAACCCCCTCCCAATCTATTCCCTGGTTTTTAGACTTGTGCTTGAACTCTCTGTCTCGAGCCATGGGTTGGATTTGGCTGCAGAAACTTAGTCCTGTCCGCAACACTCCTCGGATACCGGGCCCGACAACGCGGGGTTTGTTTAGGCGTATGGTTTAGGGGAGATGATAGCAAAAGTTTCTAGGATGATCTTGCACCCCCCTGGGAGGTTTATGTTTGGGGCACAGGGCATTAATGTGTTAAAAAGAGCTGGATGAGACCCCCCCTGTGGGTTCCATTCTCTAGTGGCAGTGCTGTGATAGGTGACCTTGGAATTTGACTCTGGGGTCTTTCGTAAAGTAGTAACCCATCCAAGCCGGACTTACCCCTGATTTCCCTTTTTGGGTCAGGGGTCTCCCGATGGAAAAAGGGCTTTCCAATTAAAGCCTTCCCCGTCAAGGAATCTGCAAGATTGCCCGGTTATTTCCTCAAGAGCGTGGCTATGCTGTTGCTGTGCTCATGCCCCCGGTGAACCCCGGGGGAATTTCTTTGGGGGGCCCATTTTCCATCGGGGCGGTTCAGTACCCTCCCCTCGGCGTTTGGCCAGACAGTGAGTAGAGAGATGGGGCGGTACTTCCCCGGCTCCTTGGGTTTGGGAAAGGGAACTATGGTAGCCCTCTTCCAAAATCGGGGAGAGTGGATTCCCCGGGTTTGTGAGGCAGGGAAAGCAACCACCTATAGTCCCAGGTGGGAAATGATGGGGGACGAGATCCCTCAGAGCCCCGGGGGGTGTATTGCAACTGTCTTTATAGTATTTTATTCCCCCAGAGAAAAAATAATTTCCGATTTTTCGGTTTGGTGCCCCTTTTTCTGAAGTGAGCAAGTCGTTTTGGGTTGTAGGGATTCTTGTTTTGCCCCCCCGCGGTGGCAGGCTGTTGTACTCGTTTCCCGGGGAAACCCCTTTCGCCCTCTGTCGGGACTCGGGGCCCCGAAAAGCTGGTAGCTCACTTGACCCCTTGCCCTGCTCTGGAGGGTGGTATGGTGATTGAAAAACAACCATTCCAGCCATTTTTCCCGCCTGACTTGTGACAGTTCCTTTGGGATCCCTGACAGCCCCCCTTGGAGGGCTGGATGTCGGGGTTCTTTTCCTTTAAAATGTTTTTGGAATATTTTCCCTGGGTTGATCCCCAAACTCGTCATTAAAATACCAGGGTCTTTTTTGATCCTGGACCCAGGCGAGTTTTGGTAGGTAGTGAGGCTGCCTCATCAATGGCATTTACAAGTTTGGCTTGTAGCCTTCCCCGTTTTGGGTTTTGTGGGTTCATTTTTTCTCAACGCGGGCCAAGGCGCTTGAAAAACCGCCAGTTGGCCTTGTCTGTTTTTTATTTTGGGTTCGTGTGGCATTTTGGTGGGCCATTTCATGAGGGGAGTTATAGTGCCCTAATGGTCACTATGATGGTTCAACGACACGCCAGCCAATCCTCTCCACCCGGTCGCAGTGGGCCCGGGTGAGGACTCGGCCCCTCCTTGACATGCATTGGCTCCTGGCTATTTAGGGAGCGATCCGGGGGAAAGCTCAATCATGTTGCTTGTGATAGCCAGCCGCATCCGGTGCCCCGCAGGGGGCCAGGATAGGTGGGGTGCATTGAAGTTCCCCCTTTTATCACTCGGTCGTGTGCTAGAAGCACAACTTTTGATGTCTAAGGTAACAGTGTGGCCCCTTTTACACCTGTAAAATTTTAGGGGGCCCCCCGGCCCGGTGAATCTCGATGGCAAAAAAGATTTAAATCTCCCACAGTGCGGTCATCGGCTATTGTGGGGCAGGGAATTTTCTTTACAAGGGTGATCAGGGCCCCTTTTCCCTCAGACATGGCAGAGAAGACGTGATACCCGGAGAAGCAAAAAAGGTTCCACTGTTAATATTTCCCGGGGCAGACAAAGTCAATGCTCCTTTATCGCCTATTTATGGGGATGTCAGCTTGTGGAGAAGCCATAGAGTTCCCCTGCAGAATCTTAGATTTCGTGCCATGTGTTACTAGTTTAATTCTTAGAGCTCGCGTATTTGGATTGACGGGCTTTGGAGTTGACAACTCCTTGTGAGGTCCCCATGCTTTAGGGGTTCCTTCGGCTGTCAGGCTATCCCCGGGGCATGGGGGGGGGGAGAGCCTTTGGGAGCTCGACTTAAGGTTTTGGGGGTTTTCTCTGGCCAGGGTGTTCTGTGCTTTTTTGTTGGGGGGCCTTTCCTGGCGGGGCAGTTGTTTTGATTCATTTCTGGTACTGAATCAGCCCCGGGTAGCTCTGCCTGTGAGGGCGGGCCCGGGTTGGGGTGGGAGGGGGGTCTCGACCTGGGGTGGGGAGAGGAGGGGGGGTGTTTTGGGCCCCTTTTACTTTCCTTCCCTTTATGGTTGGACAGTCTTGGTCAAGCCGCCAGGGGACCTCGCTGCCTTATCTGCTCTTCCTTGGTCCTTTCCAAGGAGTTGCCACTCTATGACTACAGCTCAGCGGACCGAATGTCCCCCCCATCGAAAAGCATGTCTTTGGTTTGGGGGGGCGTTTTTTGGTGCTGTTTGAACTTTTTTCTAGTGTTTTCTGCCTGTTTTGCTTTGGGAATCTGTTTTTCGGAGATCTCCGGTTTCGGCTGGGGGGCGGTTCCTTCCCCTTAGGAGGTCGGGAGGCCTTTTTTCTCTTGTTCTTCCCCCAACATAGGTGCCTGGGGGGCGGGAACAAAATTGGTTGCTTCTTACGATCTTGCCGCTTGGGGCCACCCCTTTCCTGACAGAGCAAACCCGGTCCAGGGTGATGCCCCTTGGCACAATTAGGAATTTGGCTGTTGTTCCTTCTTTTTCCCCTTTGTATGCCTTTAAAGCCACCTCGGTGTTTGTGCTTGCTACAGAAACCCCAATTTTGGGTGGCTGTGCAATTAGCCTGGTTGGGGTCCTACTCTGGCACTTGAAACACCGCAGTGGTCAGGCCAAAAATGTACGTAGGTTTTAGTACCCCCGTTACCCAATAAAGGGGGTAGAGGGGGTTTGGGGACCTTTCATGGTCCCAGGACTTGCCTGGGTTTGGGGTCTTCACCTTTCGACAACGGAACCTCCCCGACCTGTGGGGAGGCGATCACCCAATCATATAGACGAGAAGCCAAGTACACCATCTTGACCCCTTTTCTCGGGGTTCAGTGGCGAGAGGCTCCTTTCCCCCCATCTTTTTGCTCCTTTGTTTTCCCGCAGGAAACAAAAGGTGGCTTTATCTTTTGGGATGAGATCATGCCCTATCTCGCGCCCCGGATTGACAACCGGGTTTTGCGTTTGGTCTCAAAAGCCCGCATTGGAAGGATTGTCGAACTTTCGGGTTTTAAAGGGACCTTGAACTGAGGGAAACGCCCCTAGGGGTCCAGACTCTCCTTAGAGTCGGGCTCCGGTTTGGGGTTGCTCGGGGGGGGCACCCGCTGTTTCGGCGGGTTTAGCGGTGCCCCGATTTGGTCATTGGGGGCGTGTGAGGGGGCTCAGAGACCCCTTTCCCGGGCCCGGGGGGTGGCCTGGGGGGGCCAGCACGAGAGTCAATCTGGGGACAGACATATTTTGACATGGGTTTTTTTGTTTGTCCACCATCTTGGAGAGGCTGCAGTTTCCTGTGCGGGGTTTTCTTTGCCCCCGGAGGCCGTATGGGTTCAGGGGGGCTGCGTGGTCTGGGGTGCAGGGTCGTCAACTTTTGGGCTGTCTGGGGGGATTTTTTTTAATTTTCCCGTAATTGGCAGTGTTCACCATCAGCCCCCCCACCCCGGATCCCAAAAAGGGGAAGGGGGAGTGTTAAGCCATGTCTAAAAAGCAACAGGGGTGATGATTGGGTATACGCACCAATTGCCCGGGAGCGTGTCACGGACCAGTGTGCCAACAGCAGCATGACTGCTTGACCCTACCCTCCCGAGGGAGACCAGCCGATTGACCTGACCGGGCCTGGATCAGGCCGCCTGTCTTGCTAGAATAGAGGACCAAAGAGGCTTGTTGCTAGCCGCAGGGCTTTACTCGTGCCACGGCATCGCTCAAACTCCAGGACTCCTGTCTCCCAGCTCACAAGGCTGCCACGCACGGCAAACACGTGGGTAGGTGTCAACCTCTGGGGGTAGACCAGAGGGGATGCCCTTCCACCTACAGGACATCATTGTTGGGAACCCTTTTGCTCCTCCCTCAGTAAGGAAGGGAGCTCTTTCACTTTTTCCAGGCAGTTCCTCTCCATCCCTCAGAGAGGACCTGTACCCTTTTTCAAAGTGAATCCCTCTTTTCTCTGAAACACCCAAAGGCTGTTTCACTTCAATGAGAATAGAGGGGGGTCCTGCACCTGTTTCAGTAGGTTCCTTCATCCCTCTGAAACATCCAACCACAGAAACCTCATTTTCAATAAATCTAGTTTTTGTATTGTGGGTTTTTCTTTCAATGTATCAGCACGGAAGAGTGTTTTTCCATTCTTCATATATATATATATATATATATATATATATATATATTTATTTATTTATTTATTTATTTATTTATATATATATATATATATATATATATATATATATATATATATATATATATATATATATATATATATATATATATATATATATATATATATACATATATATACACACACATGTCATCTCCGAGAGGGTTGACCCAGGCTATACATACATACACACATATATGTATTCCCACACACACACACACACACACACACACACACACACACACACATATATATATATATATATATATATATATATATATATATATATATATATATATATACATGTGTGTGTGTGGTGTGTGTTTATATACATACACATATACATATATATGCATATATATTTACACATATGTAATATATATGTGCATATATGCATAAACACATTACACATAAATATGGTAGAAAAATCCACAATGCAAAAACTAGATTTATTGAAAATGTGACAAATATATATACATATATATGCACACACCCATGTATATACATATGTATGTATATATATACTGTATGTAAGTACATTACACACATGTGGCTAGTAACAGATTATCATTTAAAATGCATATATGTACATACATACATAATATCTACAAATACATATTTACATATAAGTATATATACACATACATACATACTATATATACACATATATATACATATACATAAGACCGCGGTGGCCGAATGGTTAGAGCGTCGGACTCAAGACTGTCACGACGGCAATCTGAATTCGAGGGTTCGAGTCACCGACCGCCGCGTAGTTCCCTTGGGCAAGGAACTTCACCTTGATTGCCTACCTAGCCACTGGGTGGCCAAACCAGCCGAATTCAAGTGCTGGTCCCAAAGCCCGGATAAATAGAGAGAATGATTACCTAAAAAGGTACCACCGGCACTCTCCGTGGAAACGAACTGGGGACCCTACCACGTACTCACTCCAAGAGCATCACAACATGAAAACTACAATTAAGTATCATGCTGTGACCACGGCGGCGCAGACATGAACCTACCGTTAAAAGAAGATACATATACATACGTATATGTATACTTATGCATATATACATATATGCACATATATATATATATAAATATGTAAATATATATATATATATATATATATATATATATATATATATATATATATATATGCATATGTATGTGTGTGCGTATATATGTATATATATAATATATACTTATATATATACATATATGTAATATGGCTTTAAGCTGCCAATACTTTATTTCAGCTCTTTAGTCACATC
>NW_023661789.1:7500-12500 GCF_015228065.2 Penaeus monodon | reverse complement strand
TTAAAGGGGTGCCCTAACTTGGCGGTGTCTCTACTCGTGGTTGTCCTGGTGCCTTTCGTGGTGCTGTCCTGTCGTCGTACCCTCTGGTCCTTGGTTTAACTGTCCTTTCTCGATTTTCACACGCCCTGAAAGTCTGAAGGTCCCCGGGATTCGGTTTCGTCTGCCCTCCGTAGCCCGGCCCAGGCCTAATCGGGGGCGTCCTCCCCACAGCCTCACAGACCGCCAGGTCCTTCTCGCGTCCAACGTCCTCGTAATCTTCATCCGGATCTAGGGCGTGGGGCAGGGGCGGCATCTGGGGGCGGGTATCTGCTTTCGAGCCCCTGGTTTTGACCAAATCTGCAGGCGTCCCCCAGGCACAGCTTTCCCGGGGCGATGGTACCTGCGGCAAAGGTGCGGGTTTCGCTGGTTGGGGGAGTCTGGCAGGAAACGCCCGTCCATACACGGGGACGGTTTAAACACCTTTTTACAAAAAATCCGGTCCGTGGGCCTAGGCGTTTCGATGACGTCCTTCTCACAGCACCCTAAGGGTCCCCATCGGTGCTGTGTCGGCCCGACTGCAAATAAAGTCGGGGAGCCAGATATACACGTAAGGGCCAGGTAAGAAAAAAGAAAGGCAACAGAAAGAGGGGGTGGTAATTACCACAAGCCGGTATCATAAAAATTTTTACGGTTTTAATGGTTTTTAACTATTTCTCATTTTTTTTTTTTTGTTTTATTTCAAAAAGATAAAAAAGAAAATAGAAGAGGGAGACGTCAGTAGCGGTCCGCGAAGACCTGTTGAACTCCCCACCGTCTCTGATAGATATGAGAATAGATAAGGGAGGGACGTCGGCGATCCGCAAGATCTTTTTAAACCCTAGTCGTCACACAGATAAGAAATAGAGGAACTTGTACTTTGTACGAACCACTCGTCAGAGGAAAAAATTTGCGGGCTAAAGAGATACATAAAAAATCTTTCCCCGGCACAAAGACAGCAACCAGTTTATTGATGAAAAAGACCCCCCCAGTGTCTTTTGCCCTGGTGTTGAGTGAGGTGGGGGTGTGTGTGTATGCATGTGTGAGTGACAGTAGCTTTAATGAGAGGAAAGGCGAGGACCTCACACAGAGAAGAATCACAAACCGAATTTAACTTTTCACTAAAAAAAACTAAAGTAAATTACAAGCTAGCTTTTTAAGATTATTTCAATACCACATTAAATTTCAACATATAAGATATGCGCAGAAGTACGATGAATGAATGGGAATGAAAAAATATTCCCCAATTTTTTATCAAGAAAATTTTTGGGGGTCAAAAATCTGAACGCCGAGGTACATGTTAGCTTTGCACGTCAGATTCAATAAAACTCAATAAGGAGGGATCCTATACCCAAATGCCGTTAGACTAAAGGACTCGAGCCAGGAATATCATATCCCTCTCTTTGCGATCGTAAGGGGCGTGGGAAAAATTTCCCCGAAGGATATATAAATTTTCACGAATCACACAAACGTTGGGGGGGTACCAAAACATGCAAGCGATTCAAGAGGGTGAGAAAGTGTGATTAATAAGGAATAATGATTCTAGTTTAAACCCTAGCCCCACATAATAACGGACGAAAACGGGGTCACACCACTCAAAGGGAGCCGAACGAACGAATAACTTGGGTTTATGTACCTATCTCGAACGAGGGGAGCCAATTTTTAGGCGTTTACGAAACCCCCGGGGCAATATGGGGTAATTCTGTCATATGATATGGGGAAACCCTAGCTATTTTCAAAAAATGAATGTAATAAATTTGCGTTACAGTTTCGTTCTAGGCCGATGAACGTGTACCAAAAAGCAATGTAACAATGCTATGGTTAATTCCCAAGGCGTAACCAAACAAACCAAATTACAATGGTAACCAAGCGGTCATTTGACCTACCCCCCCCCACCGCCCGGGGGAAAAAGAGAAAGGCGGGAGGGAAAACGACCTTTTCTTTTCCCCAAGGCCCGAAAGCGAAGAAAAGGAAGGGTCAGGTCGGGGGCGGGGTTAGGAACGAGATAAAATGAGATATTTCGAAAAAAGAAAAAATCACGAACGCTTTAAAATTTCGTTGCAATGAAAAAAATAAATCTCTAAAAAAAAGAGAAAATAATTAATTATACAACGAACGATTTTATTTTTATTGATTGCATCCGATCACAGGAAATCGATCTGAGGTAAAAAGGAATAGGGAGAAGTGCCTTTTGCTGATTAGCCCCTTTTTAACCCCAACAAAAAAAAAACGGCTAACACTTTTTGGGAAGGGGGGAAAAGAAATAAGAAAGGGGGCCCCCAAAAGTGTATTTACGTTTTTTTTTTGTTTTTCGAATTCCTTAGGGGGTCGAAGGATTTTTTTGGGGGGGTGGTGTGTCCGTGTTGCATGCAAAAGGTGCAGGGCCCCTGGCCCCCCGACTATAAAAGGCTATCGTACTCAGTACAGGGGCTGACAGGGACGCAAAACACACGTAAAGGGGTGAACACACGCTACGACGCCCTACGATTGTCAAAGGGTAATGCGGTATGCGGGTCGCAGCCCGGAGAGGGAGGGGGGAGCTGACCCTCCCGCGTCGGGTGCTTACACAAAACCCCCGGTAAAACGAGGTCAGATATAAAATGTGACCTCGCCCTCGCTGAGCGGGGGTTCTTTTTTGGGACATTTGGACCACGTGGAAAACACCCACTGGTCCACTGGAAACCGATATAGAATTATCCACATCTTATATATATATATTTTAAAAATATATATATATATATAATATATTAATATATTATATATAATATGTATGTGTGTGTTTTTTGTGTGTGTGTGTGTGTGTGTGTGTGTGTGTGTGTGTGTGTGTGTGTGTGTCTTTATTACTATTAATATTACTGCTGTAATTATTATCATTATTGTTATTGTTATTATTATTATCATTATTAATGTTATTACTATTATTATCTATTATCATTATATTATTATTATATCAATTATAACAATAATAAAAAAATAAAATAATAATATTATTATATTATCATTTTATTATTATTTTTACTTTATTTATTAAATTTCATTATTTATTATTATTCATTATTATTACACAAATTTTGACTAATTTATCTTTTTATTATCATTTTATTTTTATTTTTTTATTATTTTTATTATTATTATTATTTTTAAATTTTATTATTATTTTTATTATTATTATTATTATTATCATTATATTTTATTATTATTATTATTATTTTATCATTACTTTTACTATTATTATTTTTATCTTTATTTTATTATTTTTTATTTTATTTTATATTATTATTATTATTATTATTATTTAGTTTTACAATCTAAATAATATATATATATATATATATATAATTTTAAAATTATAAAATAATAAAATAATAATAATAAAAATAATAATAATAATAATATAACTAAAATGATAATAATAAAAATAATGATAATAATAAAAATTAAAATTTTTAATATATATAAATATAAATTTTTATAATTTTTATAAATATATATATATATTAAATTAATAAATATATATATATATATAATATAATATTATACTATTTATATAAATAGAATATAATATTTATTTATTATATTTTATAAATTTATATTATATATATATATATTAATATGAAATTTAATAATAATAAAAAATAATAATAAAAAAATTTAATTTTAAATAATAAAAAAATGATAATAAAAAAATAGTAAAAATTCCCTTATTATTATTTATCTTTATTTTATTATTTTTAATTATTATTATTATTAATTACAAAAATTATATATATATAATATATAAATATATAATAAAATATAAATATAGTATATATTTTATATATATATATAATATAAATATATTATATATGAAAATTTATTTTTATTTATTTATTATTATCATTTTTATCAATTTATTATATTATTTTTTTATTATTCATTATTATTATTAATAATATTAATATATAATATATATATATATATATAATATTATAAAAATAATAATAAAATAAAAATAAAAATAATAATAATAATAATAATAATAATGATAATAATAATAAAAATAAAAATTTATAATAAAAATAATGATAATAATAATAATATAATGATAATAAAAATTTAATAATTATTATTATTTTATTATTTTTATTGTTATAATAATGATAATAATAAAAATAGTAAGATAATAGATAATAATATAATAAAATTAAATAATGATAATAATAATAACAATAAAAATAATGATAATAAACAGCAGTAAATTAATAGTAAAAAAGGGACACACACACACACACACACACAACACAAACAACACACACACACACATACATACAACACACACTACATATATTATAATATATTATTATATATATAATATATAATATATATTATATATATATATATTAAGTGTGGAAATTCTTTTTTCGGTACCAGGGGGCCCCACGTGGTTTTCCACGGGATCCAAATGTCCAAATAAGAACCACCCGCTCAGGAGGGCGGAGGTCACATTTTATTGACCTCGTTGACCGGGAGTTGGGAAGCACCCGACGCGGTAGGGTCAGCTCCCCCCCTCCCCGGGGCTGCGCCCCGATCCCGCGATTACCCTTTGACAAGTCGTAGCGCGTCGAGCGTGTGTTTACCCCTTTTCGTGTGTTTTGCGTCCCGTCAGCACTGACTAGAGTACGATAGCCTTTTTTAGTCTGGGGAGCGAGGGCCGTGGCATCTTTTGGGATGCAACACGGACACACCACCCCCCAAGAAAAATCCCTTCGACCCCTAGAGGAATGTCGAAAAAAAAAAAAACACGTAAGTACACGTTGGGCCCTTTTTTATTTTTTTTCCCTTTCCCATCATTTTGTTAGCCTTGTTTTTTTTTGGGTTAAAAAGGGGCTAAGACAGCAAATGGCACGTTCCATATTCTTTCACCTCAGATCGCATTTCGTGTGATCGAGTATGCAATCAAAAACATGAAATCGTTCGTTGTAGAATTAATTTTTTTCTCTTGTTTT
>NW_023661788.1:0-17035 GCF_015228065.2 Penaeus monodon | reverse complement strand
GTTATGTATTATCATGTAACTCAAAGTGAAGTTATATATGTAAAGATTGTTTATGTATGAAGAAAAGGGTTTATGCTTTAGATCTCTAATATCAAAAGTAAGAATTTATGCTTTATTTCAGTCTTGCCTCACCCCATGAGGAAGCACTAACAAGCATATATAATGACAGTTGTAGCTGTACAAATGGATAAAAGGTATAAACAAATACCAAAGATTAAAGTTTTTGGCCGGCACAGTAAAAACTAATCGTGCTAATAAACTACTGCCAAGTAAAATCCAATGAGGGCAGGAAGACTCTACTGCCGGGGAAAACTCTAGCCTGAAGAAAACTATGCATCAGTTAAACTGTCGTCTAGCAAATTCTTCGGGCTACAAGAATGAGATAGAGAGACTGAAGAGAGAGAAAAAGAGACTTGAGCTAATGTTTCTTCAGTCAAGGAGTTGACCACAGTCTTTCATGGTAGAAACCTGTTGAGCACCTGTTACAAGTGAGACCCTGAAACCGGAGAATCATGTTCTGAAGCCAGCAAAATAGATCAAAAGGACTAGGCAACCGAAGAAGGACCACGCCTGCAAGTTTTCCCCCAATAGGGATGAGGTACATCAAGAGTATTGACCGCATCAACAGAAAAAGGAAATGACAGTTGTCAGGGAAAGAATTCTTACAGAAAAAGGTGTAGATGATGTAGAAAGTGAGTTAACTTAAGTGCATCATAGAAAATTAACATCTCAATTTCAAATCTTCCATCAAAATTATCAGTATTTGCTTCCACCTATATACCTTTTTCGTACCATTCTTTCTTGCAGCCATCTACAGCCTTTGGCAACTAACACATCTTATTCTAATCGTTAACTCATTTCTACCTTTTTCCCCACAATGCTTTCCATAGTGCTATATGACCTTTAATGTCTAGCACATATATTTCTTCTCGCCATTACTCATCTATTCAGCAGCCAGCAAGTGGGCAAGATATGTCGAATCACTCTGATAGGAACTTACTACAATCTTTGGTAGGTTTAATGAAAGACAAAAGAGATTTGCCTCGTCCAGAGTTTGAAGTACTTTTAGGAAGAAATTAAGAAAGTGGCCAAATGTTGCAATTAATGATGGTCCAGCTCTACAAAAGTTGTCAGACTTCCTAAATAATTGTGACACTATAAAGACTACAACAAGATACCTAAATGTTTTAAATGGCCCACAGAAAAGCAGCCTTGTCTTGCAAAAGTTAGCTCCAGTTTACAAGCGGGATATCCAGAGGTTAGTGTCTTTTATTAGTTTATAGAAAAGGAGGCAAAGAAAGCTTGTGATCCAATATCTTCCTATATTGCAGTAATGTTACAGTCATAGTAAAGGTTCAACTGTAACAGGAACAGGGTTGGCAGGACAGACAATTTATAAAAGCTGATGCAAAAAGGTCTATGGTTAACGCAATTAAGGCGAAAATGAACTGCAAATAGAGAAAATTCATAAAGATGGGAGAAAACGGAGTACCACAAAATTACAATGTATTTACCATAAGGAAAAACATGCATTGGATAATTGTAAAAAAAAAAAAAATAAAAACAAAAAATAAGGAGCTGATCAACAGAGAAAAAATTGACTATCTACATTACAGTTGATTGAAACGTGGATATGTAATAAAAAATGCAGAAAAAAAGAAAGTTGACCCATGTGTGACAAGAGCGTCCAACATGTATTCATGATGTTATATTATAGAAAATACAGTCGAAAATAGGATGATAAATCTGAGGAGTCTAAGAAACCAGGAGCTTTAGCTAAATCTGTATCAGGCAGGATTTGAGTCACACAGCATGATAATGTGGTTACACAAGAATACTGAAAAAGAAAATCAAGTCTTGGCATATGCTTTACTGAATGATCAGTCTAAAGCTTGCCTTGTAAAGGATAGTACCTTAAAAAACATTGCAAGTAATGACCACAAGTGAATTTACAAATAAGTACAGTAAAGGGTGAAAATAATGTGCTCTGTACCAAAGTAAATGGAATTGTGGTACAGGGAAATAACATTACTTCCTGTGTATTCTTGTGAAAGTATACAGCCAAACGAGATGAAATTCTAATGGTATGTTTCCCTACTTAGGGTCAACATTTATGTTATAAAAAAAAAAACGAATAAATAAAAAATAACATGAATTCAACTTAATTCCCTTGCAAAGAAAAGAACCAACAAATAAAAATTAAATCTTGAATCACGGTAGCCGTCAACACAGGTCCAAGTTTACAATTTACACACAGACATGTAATATGATATAGGTGAGAGAAACTGATTAACTATAAAGATATACTTTTTACTGGGACAATAAATAAAATGTTAATTTTTATGAAGGAATCTTTAGCAAAATAAACACTAATTATACTCCCTATCCAAAATCTCCAGGGAATCATACCGAAATCATACTACACGCGGGAGAAAAAAAAGATCATTGTACTTTCTAGTCCTCAGGGCTTTACTCCTCCTCCTCATCGGGGGGGGGGGGGGCTAACAATGGCTCATGGCTGCATCCACCCTTCGCTTCCAGCCTCGGGGTCCCTGATGGCGAGTCTTCAGGCAGGGCCTCTACCCATTTCTAGCTCCTCCCGACAGGTCTGGTCGTCCCATGCGCTTCCTCCACCCAGGATGGTCTTGTACAGAGTTAAGTTAAGTTAAGTAAGTTTATTTACCACCCTGGCTATCTGCTCAGGCGTGGGCAATCATGATTACAGTTTTACATATATCTGACATTGTACAGTAGGCTGTAACTACTGTAGTTGTACAAGGTAAAATATAAATATAAATCATACATCATACAAAAATTATTACTTACATATGCTTTTGCCACTGTGTTTGAATAACACTGTTATTTGCATACGGGAGTTATCACATAGTAAATTTAGGGTATAGTACGAGTATATCTTCCAATGTATCAGATGAAATGAAATATTCACATAGTTCTTTATACCTCATGTTAGGTGGTCTGAAAGGCTGTATCACATGACATTCCGAGATATAGTGCTCAAGCGTTCGTTTGTTTTCTTCGTTACACAGTCTACATCTAGATTCATCTGCACTTCTTGCACCGTGCAGTTGCCAGTACATTCTGTAACCTAAACGTATTCTGGCAATAACCACGTCACAATGTCTGGTTTGACTTCGGTGCCACCCATAGGAAGGCTTGCCATCCCTATACTGATCGTAGTGCCTTATGGTACAGCTTTCAGGCCTTTGAGTGTTAATCAGATCTACTAGTTCTTCCTTATGAGAACTTTTCAATATATGTGCAACCCTAGCAAAGGCATCCCAAGATCTATGTTCACAATATCCTTGCTGCAGGCTTCTTTCGCCAATTTGTCTACGTGGTCGTGCTTGCGTATGCCAACATGAGATGGTATCCATACAAACTGAATGTTGAAATTACGCTCTGTTGCATAGGTTACGTTACGCTTAATGCAACTCACAATTTCTTCATCGCCACCTGCTTTGAAAGAATTTAGCGTCCGAAGAGCACTTTGAGAGTCACAGAAAACTACTCCAGAGCCCCTAGACATTAAGAATTCCGTTGCGAGGAGTATACCTGCCAGCTCCGTTTGTGTAGTGCTGGCCCAGTTTTGTATTCTCATATTAACTTGATGTTGTAGTAAGCCATTTTGTATACAGCGCAAGCACAACCAGCTTTGTATCCAGACTGTACGGATCCGTCGGCGTAACACTCATATGCATCATCACCCATAGATTCTGTGTGTTCCGTTACCGTTGCTAGCGCAATTTGTTTCAACACACAGTTATGCACCCTGTTTTTTTGTGGTAGACATGTAAGGTGCACGATCAATGTTGAATTTTTCCATGGTGGAATGGAGCGACCTTTTGGTATTTTACTAATTGGAACATTGAGTTTTATAATGTTCATGGAGATTTTGTGTATCAGAGGGCGCGCGTGTGTGTTGTGATTTGTCACGTCTACTTGCGTGATTTTATGTTGCAGTTGTTTTTGGAAATCTGAGAGATACGAGGGTTCCCTCAGAGCTTTGACCCCAAATATGGTGGAAATAAATATTATTCTATCAGAAATGGATGGTAAGTTTAATTCTGATCTCATGTTTACTATCCTTGCTGTTCTCGGGGCGCCGAGGATAATCCTCATAGCTTCATTTTGCACTACCTCCAAACTACCTATTTCTGATTCCTTACACTGCAACAAGTGCAGTGCATGGTAGTCTACAACTGACCTTATAAAAGCCAAGTAAAACAGTCTAGCGAGCTTAACATTGATGCCATGTTCTCTTCCGACAAAAACTTTCAAAGGTTTCAATCTCTCCCAGAGTCTCTTCTTTAGAGAGAGGACCAGGTCTGCATCATTTACATTCACCCCGAGATATTTATACTTGTGGCATATGTCAAGCTCCTGGTCACCTATGCGAAAAGTGGGTGGGGGTATGATACATGGGTTTAGAGCCATTGTTTTCTCAGCGGAAATGACTAATCCACACTCATGTGCCTTTGCTGTGATTCTGTCGAGAATTATTTGCATCCTCACTTGTGATGATGCTCTGACGCATATGTCATCAGCATAGCATATAATGGATTCACCATCCCCAAGTGGGATATCTGCCACCAGCTTGTGCATGAGGACATTGAACAGCATAGGGCTGAGAACTCCTCCCTGTGGCATCCCAAGTTCAAAAGACTGTGAAGTGGAACTTCTCACTCCCCTGAACAGGACACTTGCAGATCTGTTCGAGAGATACATTCTAATCCAGTTCAATATCTTACCCCGGATGCCAAAGCTTACTAATTGTTCTAGGATAACTTCTCTGTTTGCAATGTCAAAAGCTGACTTAAGGTCAAGAAAAACAGTGTGCTTCCCTGGATTAGAGTGTGAAAAGTACTCTGCAAAGCAATGTTGTGTGCTACGTCCCGATAGAACCTAATGGGCAGGGTCATCCACAGTGAAACGAGCAAGGTTGGTGATCCCGGATTATGCAGGTAACAGGTCCCATGCCGGTTTCACAGTGTAGCCACCAGTTAGACACATGGTCCTGCCAGCTGTACCCCATGATCCGGCATAGGGACTTGTTACAAAGGGTATCAAGATGGGACTCCAAGCGATAGATAGCGTCCAGGTTTCACTTCCATAGGGTAAAACTACCAGTATCAAGGCTTGAAGACAAATATCCTTCTCCTTCTGCATAGGTGCAAAATCTCTAAATGCTCTTGTTGACTGAGTTCATGTCTACTGCTGCCAGACCAATCCATCTACTGACTTCCTGGTCTGAGAGCCCAAAGACAAGTACTATGCTATCAATTGACTTCAGTGTCCTCACCACAAGCATGTCTCGACTGAATAGGTTCCCCAAAACCTAGATCTTCGTCTTGGCCCATAAGACTTCTAGGCCCAAGGAATTCACCTCTTTGCTCAATGCATCAAAAGCCACCACCAGTGATTCCAGAGACTCAGGATGGTAACATCGTTGGTAAAGTTGAGGTTGGTGACCTTGATGTTGCCCAGTGTAGCTCCACAATGACTTTGGGTAGTATCTCTGCCCATTAGCCAGTCCAAATAAGTGTTGAAAAGTGTTGGTGCACGGACACAGCCTTGCCTCACCCCTGAGGAAAGAAGCTCAACAGGTTCCCACCACACTTTACAGCACTTTCTGTACCAGTATATAGGCCTCCTATAAACCAATAATTGGTGTTGGAGTTCCCCATAGTCTCAGGATCTCTCATAGTGATTCACAATACACTGAGTCAAATGCCTTCTTGAGGTTGGTGTAGGCTGCTAGCAGCATGTGGCCAAATTTACAACTGTGTTCTACAATTACTTGAACCGCTAGGATATGACCTGTTGTAGACTTGCCAGGAGTGAATCCAGACTGCTCCAGTCTTTGGTGTGTTAGTAGGTGGTCACAGATTGATTTCAGAGGAATGTGGGCGAAAACTTTGCTTGGTATAATGAGCAGTGTAATGCCATGGTAGCTGCTACAGTCCCATTGATCTCCATTCCCTTTCCAGAGAGGGATTACCATGCCCCTAAACAGGACAGGGGAAATGGAAACAGGCTGCCAGATGGCAAGACCATATACAAACCCTATGCCACAGGTTCACCTCCAGCTTTAGCAGTTCAGCAGGGATATTACATATGCCAGCAGCTTTCCTCACTACATAGGTATACTGACACCACTTGCATCCAAACTAACTACTGGAGGGTCTTTCTGGTACAGCTGCTCAAAATACACAGCCCAACATTTACAAACCCCAACATTATATGAGATTATCTATTCCTTGTCACTTCTCAGGAGTGGCCAAGCCTTGTGCACCAAGGAACGGTACAAATCTTGAATGTCATTCAGTCGAGCCATGCAACATGCATCTGTGGTCTCCAGTGTCTCAAGTGAGATGTAATTCTGCCTTGCCCTCGGGCGTCTGCTAATGAACCCCTGTACTGCAACACCCTGAAGTGCCCACTAAGGAGATGGGGAGATTTGAAGTGGACCCGAAGGGTAGCTACAACCTGTCTATGGTCAGTGCCACAGACCATGGCACTGCAGTTCTGGAGGCTCCTCCAGCAAGTGCTGACAAGATTGTGGTCAACCTCCTTGGCCACAGTACCTGTATCATTTTGCCATGCTATATGGGTTGGAGTGCTGTTACCATGAACCAGAAATCCTTCATCTATGGGACCACTTGCACAAATGTGCGTTTGTCATAGAATGCCTCTTTCTCTACAAGTTTACAAACATCGGTAGGCGTGTACACGGCAATAAGAGACATGAAGCCAAAAGCATACTTCAGTCTCAATGCCACTATACGCTCATCAACTGGTGTGACCTTTACTACCGACGGCTAAAGGTGGCTGGAGATGGCTGTGGCTACACCCTGGAGATAGTGAGATAGTGACCATTGCCCTGACCTGACCAGTAGTATGTGTACCCATACATACTTGTTCGAGCAGCTGACAGGTCTCACCTTCGAGAGAGCAGCCACCTTAACTCCTACCTGCTTCAGTTACCTCAATAGCATGGGTAAATGCTCATGCTGCTACGCTGAATGTTCCAAAGTCCTACCTGGATAGCCTGCCTCAGGTTAAGCCTTGGGCAGTCAATCCAGGTGGACACCACCTCTTCAACCCTGACAACTGACATTGCCCCCATATAAAGGGGGTGACAGGTTTGTCTGCCTATGGGGTTCCCTTGGGCTTTGCCCTACAAGCCTCACACTGGGTTGGCGGCTGACAGGTCAAACGTGGGATGAGTAACTCCCATTCCCATCCTGTGACCCAGCAGTAGCCCTCCCAACAGGACTCACAACCCCCCTGCATTTCCAATTATACAAATCATTGCCAGTGAGTTTTATCTGGGGAAGAATTGGCAAGGCCCACCTCTCCTGGCCACCAATTAACCCCTATGGGACTGAGGGGTAGAAGTTGGTACAGAACTGGGGCATGTCCACACACTGGTAGGCCATGACTCTAGGGCTTCCTACTGCTTCAAGATCTGCCACAGTTTATCCTGGGATCGCAAGGTGCCTAGTTTCCATGGGTGGCCACGAGGAGGCACTGCAGAAGTCTCAATGATGGAGAGCCTATGAACTGGCATGGGAGACTTATGCAGAGATGCTCCCTTTTTCGCACCAGACTAGCCAGTAGTGACAGCTGAAAGTGAGAAGCCATTCAAGCACTTAACACTACCTAAGCTCCACACCATCATGTCACATCACTCTGAGTATGAAGTGCCCACCCACTTCACTTTCATCAGTAACAGTGGTTTACACATTTAAATTAATTTCAATCTCCCTTGCGAACAAAAAACAAGTTAACTGCATCAATAATCATCATAAGATAACCCTAACCGATCATGCAAAACAAATGGGGAAGTCAACTTATCTCAGATAAAACACCCAAGCTCATTTTGGCATCCCACCAGCGACTTTCCGGCTCCCCTCAAACCTCTCGTGGAAAATATCTGATTTGCACTGGCATAGCCTGCTTGCTTTGCTCTCCATGAAACCAGAAGGAAGAGAGGCGGTTTACTTTTCTTTTCATAACTTTTTTTTCAGTCTCCTAAGGTATTATATATATAGCTATTATATAATATATATATATATATATATATATATATATATATATATATATATATATATATATATATATATATATATATATATAATTATGATAATAATAATGATATGTATACATGCACATATCTATGTATATATAAGTTAAATGCGAGCGGAAACAAGAGAGTTTGCGGGCCTACATTCCATCCACAACTGACCATGATTAGCGTTGAACCCCCAGGATTTACTCCAAGAGATAGCATGTTTGAAATGGACGAATTTGAATAGCTCAGTTTATTGATTAAATAAGTAAGGTCTCGTCACTTTGGAATTCTGAGCAGCTTGGGGTGATATAGCCTATGACATCACTTGTTGGTGGCTGCGAACGTGGGGGGGGGGGGTAGAGAATGGTAGGCTGGGGGGAAGAAGATAATAGAAAACTAGGTAAATTGAACAAACACTGAAGTAATTTTAGATGCTGGCTCATTCCGGCGATTTACACGTAGGACTCATTTTGTAGGTGATGATTAAGAGGGATTATTTGTAGGTATATATTGTATATCTTATTCAGTATCAACTCTATTTCCTCTTGTTGTAGATTAGGTATGTTATAATAAAGAATTAAGATGAACAAAGAAGACATGGGATATGAATGATAACATTGTTTTATTCCATATATTCTATATAAAATCGAAATGCTTTCGACGAATTATAAAAAAAAATCATATAACTAAGGTATTCCAACACACATTGCATATATTTATAAAAGCAAAGTAAAGCTATTATATATATATATATATATATATATATATATATATATATATATATATATATATATATATATTTATATATATATATATATATATATATATATATATATATATATTTAATTATGATAATAGTAATGATATGTATACATGCACATTATGTATCTATCTTTTAACGGTAGGTTCATGTCTGAGCCGCCGTGGTCACAGCATGATATTTTAATTGTAGTTTTCATGTTGTGATGCTCTTGGAGTGAGTACGTGGTAGGGTCTCCAGTTCCTTTCCACGGAGAGTGCCGGTGTTACCTTTTAGGTAATCATTCTCTCTATTTATCCGGCTTGGGGCCAGCACTGACTTGGGCTGGCTTGGCCACCCAGTGGCTAGGTAGGCAATCGAGGTGAAGTTCCTTGCCCAAGGGAACAACGCGCATGCCGGTGACTCGAACCCTTGAACTCAGATTGCCGTCGTGACAATCTGGAGTCCGATGCTCTAACCATTCGGCCACCGCGGCCCACATTATGTATATTATGTATAAGTTAAATGCGAGCGGAAACAAGAGAGAGTTTGCGGGCCTACATTCCATCCACAACTGACCTCATGTTTAGCGTTGAACCCCCAGGATTTACTCCAAGAGATAGCATGTTTGAAATGGACGAATTTGAGTAGCTCAGTTGATTGATTAATTGAGATTAGCGAAGATCAAGCTGCGCCCGGGGCTTCAAGATATATGGCCCGGCTGTGTCAGCTATTTATGGGTGTCTCGTTTTATTTTCTGACCCTCGATACTTACCGTATTGGCAGGATTGCCAGCAGGTGTTCCTGCCGCCATGATGTGGGCATGCAGCATAATCTCTTTACCAGCCTTGCGGCTGTTGTGAGGGTCCCTGTCTCAGAAATTGTGTGTGCTCATAACTCTGTAAGTAATGTACCTGGTGGCGTTCGGCTCGCCACAGTGAATGCAACACCTGTCTGCAATGGTTTCTTTGATCTGCCATGCGCAATGGTAACCTAGTCTGATTCTGTGAAGAATGGCTTCGGTACCTCTATTAGTGGCCTCAGAGAGTGCCAGTGGCTTATAGCCTGTGGCATCTGAGTACCATCTGGCTGAGGGGGAGGAACAAAGTTGCAGGAGGAAGGCACGAGCTGTGGCATTACATTTCTGCCTTAAGATTTTTCGGTTTGGTTGTGTGATCATGGGATTTGGGGCATACCCCTGCCAATGTCGGCTAGTCTGTCAGCAAGCTTATTCCTTCTGATGCCTATGTGGCTGGAAACCCAGTTTATGATTATTCTTCTACCCTGAGCAAGAATCCTCTGCTGAAGACAGTCAGTGGCTGCCCTGGATCTGTATGTATGACCATATGTCCTTTCCTCAGGGACGTGTGGGCTTTCATGGTCGCAACTGCCTCTGTTTGTATCGAGGAGGCGTTGTCTGTTACCCTCATGGATTTTGTGGCATCCCTTGCTGCAAAGCCAGCACCTGCAGTGTGGTTTAAGGGATCAACTGATCCATCCGTGAAGCAAGTTCTACTACCAGGAGGACTGATGGCTGTAATAACCCTCTCAGCTTTAGAATAGGCATGGGGTAATGATTCTTTCTCCTTGACAGAGACAGAGAACTCGATCAAGGTTTGTGCCCACAGCGGGGCTTCAATAAAGTCAGGGTGGGGGGAGTACATCCCCTTGGCAAGTAGTTGTTCTTTAAGCTGATAGCATATGAACACCCTGGCTGTGTGAGATAGACAGGAGTTGTTTGCAAACAGCTCGTGATCTTCTAGGCATCCAAGTATTTTTTGTCTCATGTTTGTGTTCCTGAGTGCCTGGATGACCTTTGAAAGGAATTGTGCTGCCATTAGATCAATTTGTGACTCCAGGGGGAGAAGTTTGCCTCCATTAAGAGGTTGAGCACCTTCGTCCACCTTGGGAACCCAGAATGATCCTAGCATGCTTCATTTTGAACTGTCTCCAATTTTTCTCTCAATTTTGTCTTTGTGGCAATCAGCTAGGGGGACAGAAGCATACTCCACAGTGGGCCGGACGGCATGTACATAGAATGATCTTAGTACTTTATGTCTGGCTCCTATGTGTCTCCAACATAGGAGCCATTGTGTGATTGCTTGTTTTGGTTCTGTCAACCAGATACTGGACCTCTTTATGAACGGAGAGGGTCCGGTCAATCCTTACCCCAAAGTATTGGAAGACCTTGACCCAGTCCATACCCTGGGTTTTCAGACTTATGTCTTGAACACTGTGTCTCAGAGCCATGGCTTTTGAGTTGACTGCAGAGATCTTTAGTCCTGTCCTACAATACTCCTCAGATACAAAGTCCAGACAGTGCTGGGCTCTACTTGGGCAGTGTGGTCCAGTAGAGATAAGTAACAGATCGTCTGCATAAGAGACAATCTTGCACCCCACTGGGAGGTGTATGTTGAGGATACAGGATATTAGGGTGTTGAACAGGACTGGACTGAGGACCCCACCCTGTGGCATTCCATTTTCTAGTAGCATGTGCTGAGATAGATGACCTTGAAATCTGACTTTCTGTTCTATTCCTGAAATAGTCACCTATCCAAGCTAAGAGCTTTTCTGATTCCTTTTATGGATCAAGCTCTCAAGAGTAGCAAGAGGAATTCAAAAGCCTTCTCCAGGTCTAGGAATAGTACCCACAGATGTGCCAGTGCTAACTGTGCTTAAGAGTGTAGTTATGCTGTGTGCTGTGCTCATGCCCCTTGTGAACTCATGGAGGTGTTCATGTGGGGGTCCCATTTTCCACTGGAGTTTGTTTAGTACCATCTTCTTGGCCGTCTTGCCCAGATAGTTGAGGAGAGAGATGGATTGGTACTTCCCTGGTTCCTTTGGTTTTGGGATGGGAACTATGACAGCCGTCTTCCAGATCTTGGGTAGAGTGGAAGTTCCCAGGACTTGTTGATGAGTTGTAGGAGTGCAAGCTCACCTGCCAGTCCTAGATGGGAAATGATGGGGTGCGAGATCCCATCAGAACCCGGGGCTGAGTGATAACTGTTTTAATTTTTTTTCTTAGTTCCCTCAGAGAAAAGAGAACATCTGAGCTATTGAGTTTGGCTGCCCTTTCTCTGATACGAGCAACTCTGCCTGGTTGTAAGCATTCTTGGCTTACCCTCAGTTCTGCTGGCAGACTGTTGCTGCTTTTCTCGCAGAGAACTCGTGCACCGTCAGTTTGCCTCTGATTGAGGGTCGTGGTGCGTGCACCTTGGGGCTGAGCGGATGGTAGCTCGCCTGACTCAGCTCTGCAAGGGTGGTTTGGTGGTTAAAGGACTCCATTCCAGCCACTTTTCCTGCTTGACTTTTATGGCAGTTTCCTTGGCATCCCTGACTCCTTCCTTTAAAAGGGATAGGTTATCAGGTGTCTTCGGAATTGTTTTCAACTTTGTAACTCCTGGACCAAGGCCAAGTTTTAGGTATGGTCTGTGAGGCACTTCTACATCTTCAGTCTGTGGGGGTTCATTGCATCTAAGACAGTGGGCCAAGGCATTCTAAAAAGCCTACAAGTTGGCCTTGTCTGTTTTCCATTTTGGATATGGTTGTGGTATTTGGGGGCGGGGCCCAGCATCCATGAGGGTAGTAGCAGTGCCATAGTGGTCACTTGTGACAGTCTTATCGACCCACCATCTAATTCCTCTCCACCAGAGCCAAAATGGCCAAGGTGTCGTCTTGGATCCCTACTCTTGAGAATGTCTCAAGCACTTGGCTATATGATAGCCTGCCGCATCCAATGCCCTACAGGAAGCCAGGATGGGGTGGTGTGCATTGAAGTCTCCCTCAAATGATCACTGGGGTCTTGTGCTGCAGTAGCACAGACTTGGCTCTTACAGAATGGCCTCTGTACATATTGTGGGCCCCCAGCCAGGTGAATCTCAACAGCAAGAGATTCAACAATCGTCTCCACAGTGTGGTGCATCGGCTATTACAGAGCAGAGGATTGTTGAAACTGACCAAGGTGATCAAGCCTCTTTTGCCAGTTGTGCTTGGCAGCATAAAGACATGATACCCTAAGAAGCAAACACCCTCTCTGTTAATGTTTTTCGGGGAGCATGAGTGTCAATGTTCCTTGATCGCACTATTGTGTGGAGGATAGCTTTCTTGTATTGAAGCCATAGATGTTCCCCAACTGTAGTATGCTTAGATTGTGTTTCATGATGTTACTTGGTGTTAGGTACATCTGAGACGTCCTTTGTATTCGGATTCAGATATATCAGAGGGCGACAACTCCACTGTGAAGGCCTTGCTGATTAAGGGGTCTTCAAACTGTTTTTGGTGTTTGTCAGGCTATCCTTGGGTCCCCTGGGAGGTGGAGTGCCTTTGATAGCTTTGACTTTTGTTAGTTTGGCTTTCTCATGCCAGGCTTTGTCTGGGGTTTTTTTTTTTTGTTTTTGTTTTTTCTTTGCTGGCTTTACCTGGTAAGATCAGCCTGTTCTTGGGACTGGCTGCACGGATTTAGCCTGGTTTAGCTCTGCCTGTGGGGGCATGGCCAGGGTTGGAGTAGGAGGGGAGTCTCAACCCCGGGGGGAGGGTGGGGCTGGTTTGGCTCTGTTCAGCTTCCTCCCCTTTTAGGACTGCAACAGTCTGGGTCAATGCTGTCCTTGGCGCCCGTACTGTTGCTACTGCAGCGACTACAGCAGTCAGCAGGAGAGTCATATATTCCCCATCAAAGAGGAGATATCGTCTCTTGGGGAGGCTTTTACAGTGCTCTTTGAACCTTTATTTCTGTGGTTCTTTATCTGCACGTTTGAAATGGCGGGAAACTCCTTTTTACTGAGGGATTTGCTTTTTTTCCTCTTAGGAGATCGAGGATCCTTCCGCTTTTATTCGTACCCAGCATGTGTCCCCGGGGGGGAAAATAAAAAATTTTGGTCATTTTTTTAGAAACCCTTTCCTGACAGAGCAAGCCATCTCCAGGCATGACCCTCTTGGCACATTTGGGAAATTTTGGTGTTGGTTCCTTTGTTCTTCCTTGTGTCCTTAAGGCCCCACCCTCGGTTTTTGTGGTTTTGCCAGCCCACATTTAGGTTGGCCTTATAGTCCTGGTGGGACTGTATTTTTTGGCATGAAGCCCCGAAGTGGTCGGGACATACGTTCTTTTGTTGTAGGTGCCACATTTCCCCAGATCGGGGGTAGGGATTGGACTCCTTTCGGGGGTCCCAGGATTGTTTGGTTGGGGTTTTTCCCTTTAAAATTTGGAACCCCCCACTACCGGGGGTGAAAATGTGATCAGATCCACATCTTGGGAAACGGGAAAAGCCAAGTACACCATTTGACTCTCCTATCGCGGGATTCAGTGGTGAGACACACTTCCCCCCCTTTGAAGTCCTTCTTTTCCTGCAGAAAATTAGAGTAGCTTCATTTTTGGGCACAATGGTCAGTCCTGATCTTGGCAACCTGGATTAAAACAATGGATTTTTTCACATCTACAATGTCTCACCAGTTGGTAGGTATTGTCGAAGCCTTCGGGGTTTTCTGCACATGCTCATCTATAGACCCATGTATGGCTTAAAAAATGATACCTGGTCTGGGTCTTGCATGGTTTCCCATATTGTGCTCTTTGTGGGGGGTTTTGTGAAATATTTGCCATGAAATTTTCGCAATTATTTCACCCTTTTCACTCCCCCACCCACCACAAGTCCAACAGTGGGGGGCTATAGTTAAACCAATGTCTAACGCTACAGGGTGGTAAGAGGATATACGCACAAATAGCCTTGGGAGGCCACTCACGGGCCCCAGTGAGTGCCAACGGCGAAAGTCTGTTTGACCCTAGCCCCCCGAAGGAGACCAGGGATTGGCCTGCCCGGGCCAAGAAAAAGGGGCCCAAAAGAGGCGTGTTGCACCCGCGGGGCATATCATGCCGGCATCATCAATCTCCAGGACTCCAGTACTCATGCACGGCAAATGCGTGGGTGGGTGGAACCCCTGGAGAGAGCCGGGGGGGACCCTTTTTCCTTGTAGCACACGACCCGAACCCTGGAGTTCAGAAAGGGTTACCCGGGGTGGGTCCACAGGCCCACACCCCGGTCCGCGCTCATTGGACGGGGGGCTCCCCCTTTCCCTGCGGCTTACCAGCGCTATTGTTTTTAAAGCCGCAAAGCCGAAAAACGAGATCAGCTTCCCGATCCTCCAGTAAAACTGACAACAGCACGCACCACGGGGATCCCCAGTCCTTAGCCGACGGGGACCTGCCGGCTCCCCCGCTGATCTCCGACTTCACTTCAGACCCAGCCAACCGTGGGCACTCACACCCACAAAAAAATTCTCCCCAAAGAGAAAGACCCAGTAACCAAAAAAAATACCTTTTCCCCTTTTCCCCCATTGTTTTAACCCTTTTTTTCTTCTCCAGTAAGAAGCCACCCAAAGGCTGATTTTCTTCAGGAGGGAACTCAGGTCCTACACCTTTTTAAGGGGTTCCAGTGGCAGGGTGGTAGTCAGTGATGGACCTTTCATATAAGACCTGGCACCCTAACTTACGCGCACAGGAATATGCGGGGAAAATGGAAGGAGACGGTATGGCTTACGTGACGAACTCCCTCACAAGGGAGAGATTTTTATGAACACATACTGTACACACCACGCAAAACAAATACAAATACAAAAAACCACAGAAAGAGAGAGAGAGAGGAGGGGAAAAAAGAAAGGATAGAAGAGAAAGAAGGGGTTTAATATAGAGAGAGAGAGCAGGGGGAAGGGGGGGGGGGGAAAAAAAAGGAAGGAGAAAAAGAGAGGAGAGAGAGAGTGTGTCAAATGTAGCAGCGGATCCGGTGACCCCACCTCGCTCCCCCCATTAGCATCGGATCCCGGGACCCCACCCCCCTCCTCCCCTGTAGCATGCGGGCCGGGACCCCCCTCGCTCCCCCCTGCTTCCCCCAGCTGTTCATCGTTCCCCCCACGGAACGGTCACTACTTTTTACCGAGGATGACCAAGGGCCCCCGGGGTTCGCGCAGCCCAGCGCGGAAGGGCGGCTCTCCCTTGCCTCCCTCGGGGGGGTTTCCGATACGGGTTTTACCATTTTGGGCAAAAAATAGCCTCTCTTAGCGTTGTTCACCCCTTTACGTGTGTTTTGAAAACCCCCTTTTTCCCCCATTTCACTAAGGAAAAAAGCCTTTTTCAGAGAGAGAGAAGAGAAGGGGAAGAAAGAAAGGAGGGGGAGAGAAAGAGGAGAGGGGGAGGGGGGGGAAGATAGAAGGGAGGGGGGGAGGGAAAGAAGAAGGAAGGACAGAAACTTTTTTTTTATTTTTATTATTTTTTTTTCAAATTTTACAAGTTTTTGTGACAACAGTTACATCTCAAAAGGATTAGGTAACCTAGGTTTTTCCTCAATCCAATATTAATAAGCTCTGGTAGGCCACACTTCACATCAAAAAATTGGGTACATTAAAAATTAAAATAATGCAAACTTTAAAAAACAAAAATACAAGCCTTCTGTAGAGCAAAAAAGGCGTAATCATTTGTGTTGTCTTTTACCCCCTAGCAAGCATACACCGGGTTTTTTTTAAGAGCTGGTAAAACCTGTTAACGGTATCACTGATATTGCCCCATCCTCTAATTTGGGGGTTTAGCATTCAATCACCTGCTACAATCAGAATAGAGTACTTTAGTCTTGTAAATATTGAGATAAACATCTCCCGAGTGTTGTCAAGTTTTTTTAGGCTTGCTTCTTGCTTTAAATTTGCGAAGTTCTGGCTTCGCCCGGGGCCTTTCACTTATGGCCCCGGGCCTGTGACTTTTTATGGCTGTCTCATTTGTGGTCTGACACCGGGGGCTTTTCCCTGGCGGTGGGGTTCCAGCAGGCGCTCCTGTAGCCTGGGTAAGCATCTCGATAATCTCTTTACCAGCACGCGGCGGTTTTTGTGGGGTTTGTCTTGGAATTGCGTGGCCGCAATTCTCCAAGAGTGTACCAGTGGGCGTTTGGCTGGGTCAATGCAGAAAAACCTCTCTTCAGTTCTAGGTTTTTATAAACTGCCAGCACAGTGGTACCCCGGGCATTCTTGCGAATGACTTCGGTACCTCTGTTTTTTATTTTGAGTACAGCTGGCCGAGGGGGGAATTTTTTTTTTCTTTCCCCCCCGTGAAGTGCAGGGGAGGGGTTGGCCGTCACCGTAACTTCCTCCTAAAAATTTCGGTTGTGTATTATATGGGGTAGGGGGCTACCCGGCCGATTTCGGCTAATCTGTGCAAGCTCATGCCTCTG
>NW_023661787.1:2500-7500 GCF_015228065.2 Penaeus monodon | reverse complement strand
AATTTAAAATTAAATAAATCTAAATTGGTAAACTTTTTTAGTATAGTATGAGCAGTAACCATATCAATTTTTGTCCGAAGGGACACTAAATGTAGTATACCCCCTTCTCTGTACTGACCAGACTTGGGCGATCCATTGGGATCATAGGAGGGGATAGACTATGGCCTTCGCTGAGGTGGAGGCCTGGGCGGCTGTGCAAGGGGTTCGCCCTAGGGGAGTTGCGTGACTGTCTCTGCTTTTTCCCGCTCCTCTCTGCAGGTTCCCCCTTTTTGGGGCGAAATTTTGTTTGGGGAAAATAAAGCACACTTGGGTTTATCTCTTTAGTGGCAGTCTAGCTCCTACTAAAGGGAAGTGAGCTTAAAGAAAAGATATTCTACCCCAAATTTTTGCTCTGAGGGGATCAGGTCCCGGGGGACACCTAAAGGTATTGGGGGGACTTCAACGGTCACGGGCCCTGACAGGGAAGGGTACGACTAGCATGGGGCCCTATGCTCGGGCCTGGAATCAATATCAACCTCTTAACTTCGCAAGATCTAGGAGGGGGGCTTTGGGGTTCACGGTACTGTGCGTTCTTTCAAGGGTCCCCAGTTTAACGTAGTTAAACAAGGAAATTTTTCTTGATAGGATCGGGGTAGCTGAGCCCTCTTAACTGGGCGAAAGTTATCTAGTTTTTTATTTAATTTTGATACATTTTGGATTTTTATTTTTATACTTGTTTAAACTATGGGGGATAGAGTGGATATTCCTAGGCAAAAAAAAACTATGTCTTTTAAAAACACTGCTTTTTTTAAAAAAAAAATTTTAAAAATGAAACAATAAAAACTGTCCCTTTAAAATAGAATTCACGAATAAAAACAAGGGATCCAGCAAATTCGATTTTCATTCCCAAAAAACCTCATTGTATTTCTTGACACCGGAGGGTTTAGGGGGGCCGATTTTCCCGCGGTTCTTGGGTTTTACAAAACAACCCTTTTCAAACAAGCAGAGTCCGAGCGGCGCCTTTTACTTGCGACGGGAGAAACCCCCCCCGGAGCTATGCTGGGTATTTTTCGTGGTTTGGGGATTTTGGGTACTTCAAAAAATGGGAATCTGGGAATGCGCCCCCGGAACTTAAATATGCCCGGGTTTAAATTTGGCTGGAAATTTTTGTACTTTAAATCGTGAACATTTCAACTAATAACTAAATTTTAAATAAAGCAAAAAGGTCCGACTCTCTTTTTTTATGTTTTGGCACCCGGCAATTCGATGGGGCCAAAAGTTCAGATGCGCTCGGATGGTTTTCCCCTACGTGGAGCGCAACCCCGGTGACTACTATCAGAACGAGATTTACACCCCGGATTTTTTATCCATAGTTTTTCTAAAATTGCCCTATTTTTCTGGGTATCGTTGGGGTCCTTTGAACGTAGTTTTTTTGAGTGTGAGTTCTTTGCTACCGCCCCAGCTTGTTTTTGTAACCTAGGCTCTGCCCCAGATCTAGATTCCCGAAATCTCACCACAGGTGTTTTATCTCGAGAGGCCAAGAGTGGAGGTGGCCAGGAGTAGCAGTGGCAGTCAAAAACGGGTTTTTAAATGTTGGGACTCTACAGGACCCGTTGAAGTGGGGTACCCATCCCCGGCTTGTGGGCCCACTCGACAAGGGGGGTTTTTGTCTCGGGACAGACCGGACACTATAGAATGAGTTGCTGCCGACTGATGGGAACCATGTCTTGCCTAGAGCGTCTTGCTCTGCTAGGGCTTCTTTGGGAAGGGGCGAAAATACGTTGAGACTCGTGGAGGAGTTTTGGAAGTCTTTTGCCCAAAAGTTTCGACCTGCTTTCCAAAAAGTCCCTCTCTCAATTGGGTTCAGTTTAGGGGGAGGGGGGGTTCTTGTGTTGGGCCGGATGGGTATAGGGGCCCGCTGGTGAGTATTTTTAGCAAAGTAAGGATAGATCCCCGACTTATAACCCCTTTGGCGGCCACAACCCCCCCATTCTGATCCCCAGTGAGACCACCTTTTACCGAAAAAGGTGAAAGGCAGGGGGAGAAGTCATGATATTGGCTTTCATCTTTCCGTCTGCCGTTTGAGAGCTGGTACCATTCCTCCTGACCGGAAAATGGGGCCTTTGGGCACCCCTACTGGAAAAGGGAAAGGGGACCAAAGGACTGTGGAACTACAGAGGATTAAAATTTCTCGCGTCCGGCAAGGTCTTCACTCATCTGCTCTTTTTCGCAAATGCACGCCACCTTTTTCGATCACAACATGGGCATTTTTGGGTTTTACACCCAAGAAAACAACTGAGACCGGTTTACACTTCGGTCCTGTGGAATGCCGATTGATTTTTTAAAAAGGGATGCTTGCATTTTTTGTTGATCTCACGAAGGCTTTTGACTCAGTGCACCAGGATAGTCTCTGGACCTACTGGGTCTCCCGTGGGGTCCCCCCTGGATTAAAGATTTTCTTTCTGGCCTGTATACGTAAAAAGATGCTATCAGTGTGGGGGGGAGGGGGGATCTCTCCCTTTTTCCCGGTTCCCCCCGGGGGGTGGGGGTGCCTGGGGCCCCCCTTTTTCTCTTGTTGGCCCGGTCGGGGGGTGGTGGCCCGTTTTCCCGTGGGGGGTCTTTTTTCTGTCGTTTTTGTTTGCCGTGAGGAGGATCCTTTGGAACGTTTTAGGCCCGGTACTTGGGTGCTTCATAGCGGCAAAACCCTTGATTTCCTCGTCAACTCCCGATAAGATTCAGTTTTGGGGACGTTGGAGTCGATTTAGCTCTCATTTCTGTGGGAGACTTAGGGCCCTTGGGGTACTTCATTCTTGATAGTGTAGGGGCAGAATGATGGGGGGTTCTTGCTGGGAAGTCACTGAAACTTTTGCCTTTTAAAGGCTCCTCAATAGGATTTTGGCATGTTGGTATTTATAGGGGCTAAAATCAGGCTTACAGAGCACTGGCGAACCTTCTACTCTACGGACACTGAAAAGGTGTTCGGGGGAAGGCCTTGGCCCTTTGCTTCCCCCTTACATGGGGAAACCGGAAGGCCATGACCCAATCAAGAGGGGCTGGGAGTGAAAATGGTTTTCAAGCCTAAACACAAAAAAAACCAAACCCCCACTTATATTTTTTTTTTATTTTATTATATATTTAATTTTGAAAAAAAACCAAAAGGATAATTTACCTAAAAATTTAAAAATTAAAATTTTATAAGAATTTTCTTGGGGTAAAAAAAAAAAAAAAAAAAATTATATATATTATATATTTAAAAATTATAATATTTATATTTTTTTAAAATATAAATATATTATTATATATCTATAAAAATATATATATATATATATATTATATTATATATAATATATATATATATATATAATATATATATATTATATTATATATATATATGTAAATATACATATATAAAAATAATATATATATATATATATAATTTTTTTTTTGTGGTGGGTGGGGTGTGTGTGTTTGTTTGTTGTGGTTTTTGTGTGTGTTTGTGCATTTTTTTTTGTGTGTGTTTTGGGGCTGTTTGTGGGGTGTTGTGGCTGGTTTGGTTGGGGTTTGTGTTGTGTTGGGGTTTTGTGGGTGTGTGTTTTGTGTGGTTGTGTTTTGTGTGTTGTGGTGGTGGTGGGTGGGGGGTGTGTGTGGGGGGTGTGTTGTGTGCGGGGTGTTGTGTTGTTGTTTTGTGGGGTGTGTGTTAATATATATATATTTTATATATATTAAAATTATATAATTTTTGTTGGGGTTGGTGTGTTGTGTGTGTGTGTGTGTGTGTGTGTGTATATATAATATATATATATATAATATATAAAATATATAATTATAATATATATATACTTTATATATAAAATTATATTATATATATAAAATATATATAACATATTATATATATTTTATTATAATTAATATATATTATATTTTTATATATTTATAAATATATAAAATTATATATATATATTTTTATATATTATATATATATATATAAAAATTTTAAATATTTTAAAAATTTAGGGGGTTGAGGTGGCCCCCCTTTCGGAGGGAAAAAGAAAAAAAATTTTGGCGCGGCACGACAGTATGGGGGGTACCTACTACTTGTGGGCCGCGGCGATGGTCCACCCCCAAAGGGGGTACCAAGCCATCCCCACCGACTTCACCCCTCGGTAGTTGGGGGAGAACCGGTGGAGCTTTTTATGGCATTGAGACTGAAGCACCCTTTGATTTGTGCCTTTTTGCTGTGTACGCTACTACCGAGTTTGAAAAACATGTGAAAAAAAAGGGGGTTTCTAAACCTAACTCACTCTGTTAAAAAAATCTCCCCACGAGACTTCGTATTGCTCGGGCGATTTTCAGGCGGTATCTGGCTGTGATGGGAGATGGCTACGAGATCCCTTTTGGGGCCGCCATGGCTCGGGGGAGCTGATCCCAGCAGCGATAACAGCCCCCTTTTTTCCGGGGGACTTTGCTTGTCCCAGAGTTTGAGGATTTTGGCCCTGGTATCACGCCCAAACCCACACACTGGACATATAAGCAATACTGGTACTGGGGGCCAAGAAATCACCACATTTTTGTCACACTCAATGGAGGACCCTTCAGTTTTACAGTGCCGAGTTTCATGGCCAAGGCGGGTTTTTAGTGGTACCATAGGGCCCACTTAAAAACTCCTCACCCCCCCAGTGGACCACTTAGGGTGTTTCATTTGGACAGACTGAGGGAGGAAAATGCCCGGGGTTCACCATGGCATCTCTGATCAGTTCACAAAACTTAAAAACACGACGGCCCCCATTGTCTGGGAGCCTTCAGGCACGAAACAATCGAAACAGCCAAGAGTCCATTGGCGTCTCCGGGGAGACTTGGAAAGCGGAATGGTATGGGATTTTGCGCCTTTCCTGGGTTTTGTGTAGAGTTCGGCACTGCCGGGAAGGACAAGGAACAGTTTATCGAATTCTTGCTGAGGGGGTTTAAGGGCCTTTCTTGGTAAATGACCTCCCTGCCTACCAAGCCCTGGGGAAAACGAACTC
>NW_023661786.1:7500-17041 GCF_015228065.2 Penaeus monodon | reverse complement strand
AATACCTCCATGGCCACCAAATTTTTTCTATTAAAAATCAAGGGCTCGGGGGAAAATATCTGTGGATTCCCCAAGAGTGCTTTTTTCCGGGGCTCTTGAAAACCCAACTATAGGACAAAGGTTGGCAGTTAATATCGCAAAATGACATCAGGATTAAAATGGTGTTATCGTGCAAAAAAGAAGGGCCCATGATATACGTTTTTGTGTGGATTTCCATCGCATGTTTGGGAATCCCCAGGCCATGATTCATGCTGATCGGCCGGGCAAAAAAGTCAGCATGTGACAAGCCAAAAAAAGTGTGGATATATAGATCTTGGGGGTAACCTATTTTCCCAGGATTTTATACAGTATTAAAAAGCTTCCTTTAAAGAGGGGACTTGGACTGAGTTGTTTTTAATTTCTCAAACGCCCTGAAAAGCTGTTAGCATTTAAAAGCAACTATGGACCGGTTTGGGGCAAGGATTCATTCACCTATGGTTATATAAAAAACAAAGAAAAAAAAACAAGGCAGGTTGGATTATTTGTGACCGCACAGAATCAGGCTTGGAATATAGATTGTATTGGGCAGCTCAGTTTACAGTTTGTAAATGTCGAAGAAAAAACTAAGTGTTAAAAAAAAACTGTGTTAATGAAAAGAATATAAAGCGAAAAACAACTTGTTACAATTATATCTTCAGAGTGCCATGTTGGTTACAAGCCTTTCAGGACCACCTAGGCATGAGGTATGGAGGAAAAATAAAAAATGTTTAACTATTTCATATCCCTCTGATGTCTTAGAAAGATATACTTTTTATTATATCCTAAAATTTTGGGAATGTAGCAACCCACATTTACTGCATATCAAAATGTAGCAAATCCTTTCCCACGCCCAAGCTGTTTTTTCCGCCCGGGCGTGGGCAGATGGAGTAAGAAAAATAAAAAAAACGACTGTGTTAATTTGGTTTCCTTTTCTTTAAATTGATATATAGTACTTATCATAATAATGTTATAGCCTAAAAATTGAAAAATGTAATTTTACCATTATATGTTTAATTCCCATGCATTTCAAAAATGTTTACCAACAGCTTGCCCCACGCCTGTGCTGTTAGCCAGGGGTGGTAAATAAAGAACTAAAAACTAAATAATTACTTGTTAACGTATCCGAAAAGATGGGATTGGGGCGGACCGATAAGCCATTGCTTACTTTTAAGGAAAAACCACCATCATTTCCTGGGCTTGCCACTATGTTACTTTTGATAAAATAAATTAACTTTACTCAAATTACAGAAATCATTAAAAGGCTTATTTTTTCACTATAATCCGCTATTTTGATCCCCAAGGGATTGGAAAAGTCCCCAGCGTTAAGAGGAGATTTTGGAAACTTGTGAAAAAAAAAAAAAGGCTATTAAAAAAAATGGGGTATGGCTCAAAAGTTTTCTTTTCAGTTTACGTAATGATTTTTACTATTTTCGAAAAAAATAACAAATGCGGTATTGCTTAGCCATTAAATATAAGAATTAGAGGTGTTTTATCATTTGTTTAAGATTACAACAATCTTTGCCTTCCTGTATTCCCTTAGGGAGCAAAAGGTGTATAATTAGTTGGTTCTTTACTTTTTTCGGGGCAGTTGGCTGCTGCAGGTTTGAAAGCGGGGGGCGCTCTAGGGGGACCGGGGCTTATCCTCTATTTTTTTTTTGTGTGTTTGCGACTCATAAATTGGGCTAAATTGAGTGATTTACTAACAGGCACGCTTTCGATTGAGGTTACTTGGTTGGGGGAGAAAAAAAAAACAGTTAATAGTGGGCCAGGTATTCATGCTAATGTGGTATTATATATTCGAGCAAGTGGAAAAAAAAAACGAACATGCTGGTGGCTCTCTCTTTCGTTTTAATCTATTTTTTCAGGGAGTGGTTTTTAAAATTTTCAAGTCCGCCAGCCAAAAGGCAAAATTCTTCTTTTTTTTTACGTGTGTCTATGTTAATGTTCTCAATTAAAAAAAATTGTTCCTTAAAAGGGGAAAAAACTAGTTTTTAACCGTTTTCCTTTTATAGTATTTTTTTTTTTTATTCTAATAAAAAATCTGGAACTCATAATTCCTTGTTTTTTATTGAAAAACACTAGGACTTTTACAATTTTCTTCAAATTTTGTAAAAAAAAAAAAAAAAAATTTCTGGTGTTCTGTTTGGATCTTTCTTATCTTATTTTCGGCCAATTGAATAAAATAATTTAGGCTTACTGATGGAACTTGGAAAGTGAATAAAGTAAATTAAAATTGAAAAAAATTCATGAAATATTCTGAGATAAAAACAACGGGTGGAAAAAAAATTTTCCCTTGCTCGTCTTTCCCCCGCTCCACGTTTACGTCTTTAAACATTTTTTTTTTGTAATTGGTTTTGGGTTATTTAGAAAACTTCATTCCGGCCCCGCGTTCCCACAGCAAAGGTTTCATTTAGCGGATGGTTTTGTTCTCGGGCTGGTTTTTCCACATATTCTTACAAATACCACAAACCACTCCAAAAACATTTCGTACATAATCTTTTTTCCTCTTTTTCCCCCACAATCCGCTTTAAACACATTATTCTTCTTCCCAAAGCATAACCTCGGTTTCCCGTACGTATCAAAACAACGGGGTGGTGGCAGTGGAGCGCGCTACTCTTATATGCTTTCTGTCCCCACTTCGGCACGACGGAAGATAGAATAAAATAACAGTATTGGTATGGAATGAAGATTCGTACAACAAACATAATGGGACATTATATTTTACACTATAAATCATTCTAACCACTAATAGTAAAACAAACAAACAACAACAAACAAAACAACAAAAATAACATGATGATTAGTAATAATAATAAAATAGTAATAAATAATTAATAATTTAAATTATAATTATAAAATTTATAAATAATAAATGTAGTAATAAATAAATAAAAAAACATATTCAAATAAGGATAATAAATGGACAATATCAATAAAAACTATGATAAAAAAAAAAATTGATAAATAATGAGATGAGGAGGAGGGATGATAATGATGATGATGATGATGTGATGATGATTGATGATGATGATGATGGAGTGATTGATGATGCTGAGATGATTGATGAATTGATGGATGATGTGATGATGGATGATGAGGAGGAGGGAGGAGGGAGGAGGGATAATAATGATAATGATGATGGATGATGATGGATGGAGATTGATGATGATGAATGTTATAAATCTGATAAAATTAATAATGCGGAAAAAAACTAATAAAACAACCAAAAAAACAAACATTATCAAGTTAAAAATAAATATTAGAAAAATAAACAACAAAAATTTGTAGCAATAATATACAAATAACAAACAAAAAAAAAAAACTTTTTTAAAAAAAAATTGTTTTACAAAAGGGACAAGATGCCAGGGAACGTGTTCATGGAGAGAGAAAAAAGGATTACGGAGGAAGGAAGAAAAAAGAAAAGAGAGGAAAAAGAGGAGAGAGGGGAGGAAGAGAGGGAGGGGGGAGAGAGGAAGGAGAGAGGGAGGAAAGAGGGGAGAGGAGAGGGAGAGGAGAGGGAGAGAGAAGAGGAGAAGGAGAGAGAGAGGAAGAGAGAGGAAGAAAGAGAAAAAGAAAGAAAAAGAAAGGAGGAAAAAAAAAAAGAGAAAAAAGAAAAAAGGAGAAAGAGGGAGAGGGGAAACTAATTATAATTATATTATATTATATAATATAATATTATATATATATAATATATATATTATATATTATAATATTAATTAATATATATAATATATTATATATTATATATATATATTATATATATATATATATAATATATATATATAATATATATAATAATGTACTTATTATTTAACAACATATATACCTGGAAAAAAAATCATAAATCTCCTCAACAATTAAATCAATTTTATAAAAACAAAAAAACAATTTACAATTTTAAGACATTTAAAAAAAAAAAAAATAATAATGATAATTGAATTTAATTATACTTAATGATAAATAACCATAATAAATTTAAAAGTGAAAAATGAAAGTAAATATTAAAAAAAACAAAAGGGTTCCTTCCCGGGCTTAATCGTCGCAAATTAAAAAAAAAGGAGCACAATAGGACTGGCGCCGGGGACAACTTCGTATGAAACCAATTTCCACTTGCGATGCAAGGCCGTTTTGCGATTGGGCTCTTTGTCTCTCTGTCATGCGTTCGTTAATGGGACTGCTGGATTGGAAAGAAACTTTCTTAATTAGAAAGCGAAAAAACGCGATTAAATTCCATTTTTATGATTTTTTTCTCTGTCCCGTTGAATCGTAAATCCTTCCGGGAATTTCTGGTAAATTCGGGTTCAAGTTTAGGAAAAAATTTTGCGGGCCGATTTGTGGAGTGATTGGGAAGGGGTGGACTATGGGTGTAAGACAATGGGTTTTCTTAAGCTTGGGGGATGCTTCGTAATTTCCATGGAGGGGGGCCGCGAAACTTCTAGGGAGGAGTATGTGGGGAAAATTTTCTCTCAGTTATTTCCGCGCAAAAGTAATAATTTAAATGTTTTCAATAGTTCCATTTATGGCTTTCTAATTTTTGTTTATTATTGAACAAAAAACTTTCGCTATCCCTCAAAAAACCCCATCAAGGCGCGGTGGGAAATTTTTTATCGAGAGATGCGGGCAAGGGGGAAAGAATGAAAGGGCAATTCCAAAGAGGGGGATTATAAAACAGGAAAAAGGTTTCCCAAAATTCCTAGAGGGGAGCATGACAGAAGCCCCTATTCCTTAACAGGGGGGGCATGGACAGAAGAAGTTCCAATTTTCCTAGCGTGACAGGAAAAAAATCCCCAATTCCTAGAAAGGGATTCATGGACAGGAACAAAAAAAAACCTATTCCTACAAGGGGGCATGACAGAAAGATTTCAAATTCAATTGGCAGGGAAGGGGAAAAGGACCCCATTTTCCTATAGGGGGGTGTGGCAGGGGAAGGGACCCAGGTTTCCTACAGGGGGAGTTATGATTAGGAAGAAACCCAGTTTTCCTAGAGGGAGGGGCGTTTGGCCGATAGGAACCCCCATTTTCTTATTGGGGGTATGGCCAAAAATTTCCCATTCCTACAAAGGGGGCAGGGGCAGGAAAAGGACCCAATTTCTAGATTGGAGCGCGGAGGAAGCAAAGTTTCCTAAAGGGGAAAAGCGTGGGCAGGGGCAAAAAACCCAGTTCCTGGGGCGTGGAAAGATTAGTAAAAAAAAAAGAAAAGAAAAAGAAAAAATTATTATTATCATTATTATTTACTATTATATTATTATTCAATATATTATTAATTATTATTATTATTATTATTATTTATATCATTATTATTATATTATTATTATTATTTATTACTTACTTACTATTAATTTAATTATTATTATTTATTAATATTATCATTATCATTATCATTTATTATTCATTTAATTCATTATTCATTTATCATTATCATTATTTCATTATCATTATCATTATCATTTCATATTCATTATCATTATTATTATTATTTTGTTAAACATTTATTATTATTATGGTTTTTTATGGTTTTACAAAAAAATTTCTTCATAAAAAAAATATACACATAAAACTTTTCTGTCAATTTTGTTTAAGGTGATGGCTTCACAATTACCCCCTATTCACGGGCTCTTATTTTGAACCATTGCCTGATTTAAACTTTTTAATCAAAAACTTTAAAAAATCATTTTCAGGGGACCTCTAATTCCGTTTTCCTGAGGCCAGATTTACGATTTCCTTAACAGCTGAAAAGGAAAAAACGTAAAATTTGGATGCTATTTGGCGCTTCCAAGAATGGAATTTTATATGGTCTTATTGGCGTAATCATTTCTTGAAAAAAACTAAATTGTATGCGCAAAAAATTCAATCTATGAGCAATTGGGGTGCTGCAAACAAAAAAAAAAAAACATTTCGGGTCTTTCAACCGCAAAAATCTGAAAAAAATAGGTAATTTGGTGAAACGAAGAAAAAAGGTAGGAGATCAAAAAAAAAAAACATCAGGAAAAAAACCCGTCATTTAGACATAAAAAAAATATTAAATAAATGGGGACTGATAAGAGGGAACTGGGATTATGTTTATAAGGGGTATGATTGAAGCACAATTTTATTTGTGATTTCTTTATTTATGTTTTCGTATTTTGCCACACTAATTAATAATGATTTATATTAAAAAAAAAAAAAGGGGAAATAACAATAATAATGACAATAATAAAATAATAATTGGATATAATAATAATAATAAATTAAAATTAATAATAAAAAAATAATTAATAAATAAAATAATTAAAGATAAATTAATACTAATAATAACACACAAAATAATAAAAAAAAAAAAAATATAAAAAATTAATATGGATGATAAAATAATGATGATAATGTAAAATTAGAAATAATAATAATTGAAAAAAAAAAAATAAATAAAAAACTCAAAAAACCCAAAAAAAATTAATTATAGTAATAATAAACAAAAAACATCAAATGATAAGCAAAAAAAACAAACAAAAAAAAAAAAAAAAAAACAAAAAAAAAACAAAAAACCAAACAAAAACAACAAAACAAAAAAACAATAACTAAACTTGTAATAAAATTAGTAATTAATAAAACAACAATAAAATATTAAATAATGATAATAATAAATGATTGATAATTGATAAATATAATATAAATAATGAATAGTAATAAATAATAAATAATAATAATAATAATAAATATAATAGTAATAATAATAAATAACCAAATAAAATAATAATGATGATGATGATGTGGAATGATGATGATGGATGATTGATGGATGATGATTGGATGATGATGATGTTGATGATTGATGATGATTGATGGATGATGATGATAATAAATAAATAATTTAAATAATGACAAATATTAATTAATAAAATAAAAATGGACAATTACTACTACGACATTATTATGACTTACTAACTAATAATAAAAAACAGCAGTAAATGATAATGACAAGAAAATAAAAAAAAATGATAAATAGAAAAAACAAATAAATAAATGGATGAGGAATGATGAGGATGGACGATGATCTAAATAAATAACCAAAAATAAATTAATTAATTACAATAATAAAACAAAACACAATAATGTAATAATATAGTGGGACCAATAGTAATTTCATATCATAAATTCACATTATTTCAAAATGAAAAAAAAAATTATAAACGATAAGAGAAAATTAGTTAATAAGGGCTAATGGACAGTGGTAATAATGTTAAATATAAAAAATTCATAGTAAAAACATGATGACATAGCAGTTAGTTAGGTCCACATGGATGAAAAAAACCTAATAAAGGAAATTTCGGATTTTTGCCTTAAAAAGGATGTAAGGAAAATTTCAGTGTCATTTTATGATACCCACCTCCAGTGATCCTCATATAAAACATGGGGACCAATGTAAGACCTATCATGTCTTTTACCACACCAAAAAAAACAAACAACCACCCACCATAAAAATTATATTTATACATGGCATATTAATATATATTATATAATATATATATGATATTAATAATATATATATATATATTATAATATATATATATATATTAATAAATTATATAATTTTTTTTTTTTTTTTTTTTTTTTTTTTTTTTTTTTTTTTTTTTTTTTTTTTTTTTTTTTTTTTTTTTTTTTTTCCCTCTTCCTCTTTTTTTTTCAAAGGGGGGAGTGGTTTCTCTAAAAAAAATTCCCCCGCCCCAAAATTTTTGCGTCTCCTTAAAGGGGAAAAGAAAAATTTCATAAATCTTTTAATGGAGCAAAGCGGTGGTTTTATTTTTAAGGTAAAATTTTTCCGTCGTCGAAAAGTAGTGATGGTAAATTTGATATAAAAATGTCATTAGGGGGGACACCACCACAAAACTACACACACAACCACAACGGGGGGACAACTTACACCACCTTTTCCCAAAATACCACACAAAAACCCAACAAAAAAACAAAAAAAAACCCACCACGCAATCATACCACCCACACCCACACCAAACACCACAAACACCCACCCCAACACCCACAACAACACCAACAAACCCAACCACCACAACACACCACACAAACCCCAAAACATATTATTATATAAATATATTATATTTTATATATATTATATAATATATATATTATATATAAATAATATAAAAAAGAAAGAAAAAGAAAAGAAAAAAAAAAAAAAAAAAAAAAAAAAAATTATAATGTTATATATAATATATAAAAATTATAATATATATTAAAATATATAATATATATATTAATATTTATATTTTCATACACACACCCAACCCCCAACAACACAAAAGCCCAACACAATATAAATATATAAAATTTATATATAATATACTATTAATATATTATATAATATATTAATATATATTATATCCCAAAATATTTTTATATTAATAATATTATAATAAAATATATATATAATAATTATATATGAAAAATAATATATATGTTTTTAAATATTGTAATATATGAAATATATAAAATATAAGATATATTTATATATAAAATATAATTAAAATATAAATATAAACCCCCAAACCCCCCCACCAACCCACCACCCCAACACAACACCCACAACAACCCCCAACACACCCCAAACCCACACACCACCCCAAACAACCCACCACCACCACAAAAATATTAAAATATATATATAAACATATAAACATATAATTTTTAATATATAAAATATAATATATATATATTTATATAATTAAAAATATATTATAAATATTATAATATAAAAATAAAAATATCTTCTCTTTTATATTTTATGTTAACATAAAAATATAATTATTATAATAATATATATTATATAATAAAATTATATAATATATTTTTATATATATAGTTATATTTATATAATATATATATTTTTATTTATATCCCACCCACCCACACTCCACACAACAACACACCACCACCAACACCACCCAACACCCACACCCACATAAATATTATATATTTTAAATATATATATAAATATATATATATAAAATATATAATATATTTATGTATTTTAAAGGGCATTTACACCGCACTGATAACCGGGAGAAAAAAAACAAAAAAAACCCCTCTTTTGATCAGGACTGGGAGGCCCAAAGTCCCACTCCGGGTTATGAAAAAAAAACCGGAGGCCATTTTGGCCAAAAAAAAACCAAACCATGGCCCAAAACGGACCCAATTTAAAGGAGTGTGCAACTGGGAAATCCCCAACTAGGCTCCATAGACAATTACATATCAAATTATACTGGAGTAATGATAGCGAAAGTTTTTACACCCCCCTTTTCCCCTTGGGGGGTGTGGTTAAAAAATAAAATTTTTAGCAATTTCAAATCCTAAGTTAGATGTATTGAGGTAAAACTTATAAAAAAAAGGGGAAAAATGCAATTGGCCCGGGAATTGATATCGATTAATTTAACAACCCTGTCTGACCAGAAAACCTCAAAAAACCCAAAAAGTCACTCTGGGTAATATATTATTTTTTGAATGGTACATAAAATATTATATATATTTTATATAT
>NW_023661786.1:0-5000 GCF_015228065.2 Penaeus monodon | reverse complement strand
ATTTATTATTTTATTAATTAATTTTTGTCCATTATTTTTTAAATTTATTTAATTATCCATCCATCATCATCATCATCAATCATAAACATCATCATCATCAACATCATCATCATCAATCATCAACCCATCATCCCATCTCATCATCATTCATTATTTTAAAATTTTGGTTTTTTTAATTATTACTATTATTTTTAAATTATTTAATTTTATTAATTATTATTTATTACTATAAATTATTAAATTTAAAAATCATTATCAATCATTTATTATCATTATTTAATATTTTATTGTTTTTTATTACTATTTTAATTAATTTTTTATTGTTTTTTGTTTTTTGTTTTTTGTTTTTATTTTGTTTTTTTTTTTTTGTTTTTTTTTTTTTTTTTTTGTTTTTTTGTTTGGTTTTTTTGCTTTTTCATTTGTTTTGTTTTTTTTTATTCCCTATTTTTTTTTTTTTTTTTATTTAAATTATTATTTATTTATTTTTTTTTTTATTTTTAATTTTATTAAATTATTTTTATTATTTTATTTTTAAAATTAATTTGCTTTTTTGTTTTTTATTAATTAGAAATTAAAATATCTTTTTTAAATTATTATTTTAATTTATTAATTAATTATTTAATTTAATTATTTTATTTATTTATTAAATTTCAATTTTTTATTATTGTCCCATTTTATTTTTGTTATTTTTTTTTTTTTTTTTTTAATATAATCCATTATTAATTATTTGTGAAAAATACGAAACAAAAATTTTAAAAAATCACAAATAAAATTGTGGCTTTCCCAAATCATACCCTTTATACATAATTCCCACTCCTTTATCAGTCCCCATTTTTAAAATTATTTTTTTTATGTCTAAATGACGGGGTTTTTTTCCCCTATTTTTTTTTTTTTTTTGATCTCCTACTTTTTCCGTTCACCAAATAACCTAATTTTTTTCCAGTTTTTTTGGGCCCGGTTTTAAAAGACCCGAAATGTTTTTTTTTTTTTTGCAGCATCCAATTTTTGCTTCCCATAGATTGAATTTTTTGCGTACAATGAATTTTTTTTTTTTTTCAAAAAATGATACCCCAATAAGAACATATAAAATTCATTCCTTGGAAAGCGCCAAAATAGCATCCAAATTTTACGTTTTTTTTTCTTTCAGCTGTAAGGAACCCGTAAATCTTGCCTCAGGAAAACGGAATAAAGTCCCCTGAAATGATTTTTAAAGTTTTGATTAAAAAGTTAAATCAGGCAAGGGTCAAAAAAAAGAAGCCCGTGAATGAGGGTATTTTGGAAGCCATCCCTTTAAACAAAATTGACAGAAAAAGTTTATGTGTATATTTTTTTATAAAGAAATTTTTTTTAAATACCATAAAAACAATAATAATAATTAAATGTTTAAACATAATAATTAAAAATTTAAATTTGAAAATTAAAATAATGAAAAAAATTGATTAATGAAAGGGATAATGTTTAAATGAATAATGATAAATGAAATTGAAATGATAAATGATAATGATAATAAAAATAAAATAAATAAAAATTTAAATAAAAAATAAGTAATAAAAATAATAATAATTAATAATTATAAAAATTTAATAAATAAATAATAATAAAAAATAAAAAATATAATAATAATAATAATAATAAATAGTAAAAATAATAATGATAATAATAATTTTCTTTTTTCTTTCTTTTTTTTTTATCTTTTTTCCCCACGCCCCAGGAACTGGGTTTTTTGCCCTGCCACCCCTTTTCCCTTTTTAGGAAAACTTTCCCTTTCCTTCCGCGCTCCAATCTAGAAAAATTGGGGTCCCCTTTCCCTGCCCCCCCCTTGGTTTAGGAAAATGGGAAAAAAAATTTTTGGCCCATACCCCCAATAAGAAAATGGGGGTTCCCCCTAATCGCCACGCCTCCCTCTAGGAAAACTGGGTTCCCTTCCTATCATACTCCCCCTGTAGGAAAACTGGGTCCCCTCCCTGCCCACACCCCCTATAGGAAAATGGGGTCCCTTCCTGCCAAATTTGAATTTGGAAATCTTCTGTCCATGCCCCCTTGTAAGGAAATGGGGTTTTTTTTTCCCTGTCCCCATGAAATCCTTCTAGGAATTTGGGATTTTTTTCCCTGTTCCCACGCTAGGAATTGGAATCTTTCCTGTCCATGCCCCCCCTGTAAGGAATAGGGGCCTTCTGTCATGCCCCCCTCTAGGAAATTTTGGAACCTTTTTCCTGTTTTATTCCCCCTCTTGGAATTTGCTTTCATTCTTCCCCCTTTGCCATCCTCTCGATAAAATTTCCACCGCGCTGATGGGTTTTTTTGAGGGATAGCGAAAGTTTTTTTTTCAATAATAACAGAAAAATTAGAAAGCCACAAATGGACTATTGAACATTTTAAATTATTACTTTTTGCGCGCGAAATAACTGAGAGAAAATTTCCCTAACATACTCCTCCCTAGAGTTTTCGGCGCCCTCCCCCATGGAAATAATTACGAAGCAATCCCCCAAGCTTTAAGAAACCCATTGTCCTTACACCATGTCCCCCCCTTCCCAATCACTCCACAATCGGCGCAAAATTTTCCTAAACTTGACCGAATTACCAGGAATTCCCGGAAGGATTTACGATCAACGGACAGAGAAAAAATCATAAAATGGAATTTAATCGCGTTTCGCTTCTAATTTAAAAAAGTTTCTTCAATCAGCAAGTCCCAATTAACGAACGCATGAACAGAGAGACAAAGAGCCAATCGCAACGGCCTTGCATCGCAAGTGAAATTGGTTTTTCATACGAAGTGTCCCCCCCGGCGCAAGTCCCTATTTTTGTGCCTCTTTTTTTAATTGCGACGATTTAAGCCCGGGAGGACTTTTTTTTTTTTATATTTTACTTTCATTTTCACTTTAATTTATTAGGGTTTTTTATCATTATCATTATATAGTATATTTAATATTCATTATCAATTATTTTCTTTGTTTTTTGTTATGTCCTATAAATGTAATTTATGTTTTTTTTTTTACTGGTAATGGAATGATTATGAAATTTGTGTTTTCCAGGTATATTGTTGTGTAATATAAGTACATATATATATATAATATATTATTATATTATATATATATATTATATATTATATATATAATATATATATATATATATTAATATTATATATAATATTATATATATATATATAATATATATATATTTTATATTATATATATAATTATATATTCCCCTCTCCTCTTTTTTTTCCTCTTTTTCTCCCCTTTTCTTTTTTTTTTTCTCTTTTTTCTCTTTTTTTCCTGTCCTCTTTCCTTTCTCTCTCTCCTCTCTCTCTCTCCTCCCTCTCTCTCCTCTCTCCTCTCTCTCCTCCTTCCCCTCTCTTCCTCTCCCTCTCTCTTCTCCTCTCTCTCCCTCTCTCCCTCCTTCTCTCCCTCCTCTTTTTTCTCTTTCCTCTCTTTTTCTTTTTCTTTCCCTCCGTATCCTTTTTCTCTCTCCATGAACACCGTCTCCCTGGGCATCCTGTCCTTTGTAACATTTTTTTAAAAAGTTATTTGGTTTTTTTGTTATTTTTGTAATATATTGGCCTACAAATTATTGTTGTTTTATTTTTTTCTAATATTTATTGTAAACTGATATTGTTGTTTTGTTTTTTTGTTTGTTTTTATTAGTTTTTTTCGCATTATTTATTATCATGATATCATCCATCATCCCATCAATCATCATCCATCATCTCATTATCAATTATTATCCCTCCTCCCTCCCCTCCCCTCCTCCATCATCATCATCATCAATCATCATCAATCATCATCCATCATCATCATCATCCATCACATCATCAATCATCACAATCATCATCATCCATCCAAACAATCATTATATCATCCCTCCCTCCCTCCATCATCATTATTATCAATTTTTTTTATTATCATAGTTTATTGATATTGTCCCATTATTATCCTTTATTGATATGTTTTTTTGATTTATTAATTAACTACAATTTTATTATATTTATAAATTTTATAATTTATAATTTAAATAATTATAATTTTATTACTAATTTATTATTATATTACTATTATCAGTATTTATTGTTTTTTGTTTGTTTTGTTTTTGTTGTTTTTACTATTTAGTGGATGATTATAGTGTAATATAATGTCCCCCCATTATGTTTGTTGTACGAATCTTTCATTCCATACCAATACTGTTTTATTTCTATCATTCCCGTGCCGAAGTGGGGACAGAAGCATATTAAGAGTAGCGCTTCACTGCCACCACCCCGTTTTTTTGATACGTAACGGGACCGAGGTAAATGCTTTTTGGGAAGAAGATAATGTTGTAACGCGGATTTTGGTGGAAAAAGAGGAAAAGATTATGTACGAAATGTTTTGGAGTGGGTTTTTTTTTGTAGTTGTAAGAATATGGGAACCAAGCGAGACAAAACCATCGCTTAATGACCTTTGCTGTGGGGACGCCGGGCGGAATGAATTCTAATAACCCAAAACCAAATTACAAAAAATTGTAAAGACGTAACGTGTGAGTCGGGGGAAAGACGAGCAAGGGAAAATTTTTTCCACCCGTTGTTTATCTCCAGAATATATTCATGATTTAATTTTTATTCCATTTTTACATTTACTTATTCACTTCCAAGTCCCATCAGTAACCTAATTATTTATTCAATTGCGAAATAAGATAAGAAGATCCACCAGAACACCAGAATTTTTTTTTTTTATTACAAATTGAAAATTGTAAAAGTCCTAGTGTTTTCAAAAAAACAAGAAAATATGAGTCAGATTTTTATTTAGATAGAAAAATACTATAAGAAAACGGTAAACTAGTTTCCTTTAAGACCAATTTTTTTAAATTGAGAACATTTACATAGAACACACGTAAAAAAAAGAATTTTTTTGCCTTTTGCTTGGCGGACTTGAAAATTTAAAAACACTCCTGAAAATAGATTAAACGAAGAGAGAGCACCGCATGTGTTTCACTTGCCGAAATTTATATTAGAAATACGAACAACAAAG